>NC_088648.1:23082398-23089898 GCF_964019385.1 Sycon ciliatum
TGGTCCAATAAGGCAAAGGTTGAGAACTCGAAGTGAGAAGACAGACAATCAGAAAGAAAACAAAAGCCCGGAGAACGACACTGCCACGGGTCGAGTGGAGTACATGAAAATATACTGAAGAAGAAGAGCGTACGATGCGTGGTAGACAAGATGTACAAATGTACAATACATGACGCGCGACGATTGTACAGTACAATGATTGTTATGTACATGTACATGTACAATCACTGCATGTCCAGAAGTGAAAATTAATTGTGCACGTGCACAGCTATATCATACATGGACAGTATACGTATATAATTATACTACTATTAAATTTTTTAATAGTACAGTACTAAAAAAACAGTACAGCAATTTCTTTAGTCAAGTCACGTACATGTACATGTACATGTACATGTGTACTCCATGCAAGGTCAGCGAACAGATTTTCACCTCATACATGTACTTGTACTTGAAGTTGAATCTCACTGACTGCACTTACATACATGTACATGTACATGTACATGTACATGTATGTACATTATACATTGTACAATCATGTACAACTAGGCATTGGCGGATTCTGCTCGAAAAGGTGGCAGATTCTGCTCGAAAAGCAGTGAAATTGGCAGAACCATACAAACCTTATGGCGGACAATTCTTCGAATTCTGCTCCATTTTTTATCCACATACCAAACATGCATGAAACTTACCAGAAAAAGTACCGAATTCTGCCAATTTTTCTGCCGACAGAATCCGCCGGACCCTACATGTACATGTACATGTATATGTATGTACTTGTACAACTTGGAAGATAAGAACTTTTGCAGCAAAGAGATCGCGATTAGGCATGTGCGGATAATGCCGGCAGAAAAACTGGCAGAATTCGGTACTTTTTCTGGTAAATTTCATGCATGTTTGGTACATGTACATGTATGTGGATAAAGAAATGGAGCAGAATTCGAGGAATTGCTCGCCATAATGTTTGTATGGTTCTGCCAGTTTCACTGCTTTTCGAGCAGAATCTGCCACCTTTTCGAGTATCCGCACACCCCTACTCGCAATGGAGTCGGGTAAATCCATACAATGTGCTGTACATGGTATTAGATGTACAAACCTGTCAAGGCGACCACTCGGATAAGGCGACCACCTGTCCAAGAAGACCACTGGAACCAGGACCAGCTGAATTTCGCTCATCCATCAAATTATACCTAGGGTTCCCTGTAAAAAGGCGCTGACGCCTGTTGGGAATTCCCTAGTAAAAGAAGAATAAATGTAAAATAGAAAAAGACATATGGATACGAGTTTAGAGTAACTCTCCATCACTGTAACATGATACTATATACAGTCAGAAAGTGCAATAACTAGGCACAAAACTGACAGATTTCTATTTTACATTTATTTATGGCTCAACATCCGAGTTTCAAAAGAAGAATAAATAATAATAATAATAATAATAATAATAATAATAATAATAATAATAATAATAATAATAATAATAATAATAATAATAATAATAATAATAATAATAATAATAATAATAATAATAATAATAATAATAATAGGACCAAGGGATGCTATTTCCAGTCAAATGACCCTGGATAAGGCGACCACCTGGTCTCAGAGACCACATTTTGAAGGTCCCCTTGAGCGGTCGTCTTAGACAGGTTTCACTGTACATGTACAAGTACTTGTACATGTACATGTACAAGTACTTGTACATGCTGTCAACCTACAAAATGTTATAGTTATTACAATATCATGTACATGTACATGTACATCTACAATGTACATGTACATGTACATGTACAATGTATGTGAACGTTTCAAACCTCATCCAACTTCGGACAACAAGAGAGACAATGTACATGTACATGTACATGTACATGTACTGGGTTTTCAATAATATTTTTGTTATAAAATACACAGTAAATACATGTCAAACAAGTAACGTACATGTAGTTGCGTGATGTCTGCGGCCTTCATCCTATTCATAGCTATATTAAAATTATTGTCTCCACGTAGATTATTTACATGTACACTGTACATGTAGGCGCATTTAGTACTGTCCCAGGGTTTTCAGTTATCTTATGACTGTTTCGGCATCAAGCCCTGAATCATAACTTTAATTCCACTGGGCCTCTTCCTTCGTATGACATGACACTTTTTCACGATAGCCTAGAAGCTGTGGCATCATTCATGATCCATATAAAGAAGGCAGCAATGCCTGTACATACAGTACATGTAAATGTACGTGTACATGTATGGTGAAATAAAATATAAATAGCACATATTGATTGAGATGTTGTAGTTTGCAGCGAAGAGACCACTTGATTTGAAAATGGCGTGTGTAAGGTTTTTCATGTGATGAAGTGACTGCAGTGGAGCTCGCATTATTATAAAAACATAATTCAAGTAAAACGGAAGAGGTCCCAGTGGAATTACATGTACTTGTGTAAGGAGTTTTGTGCCCCTCACATTGAGCACCTAAGTGACCTTCCGTTCCAGCACTTTTAAAAAGAACTTGTCACAATTAGCCCTTGGCCGATAACGCCGGCAGACAAATGATTGACAGAATCTGGTACTTTTTCCAGTACATTTCATGCATGTCGAGATGCGCCTTTATCCTTCCAAATTATTCTACATGACATTAATTCAGGCACCTGGGGCTTGACGGTTGCTAGCAAACGCTCCCTGGACGCTTTCCATAGAAGGCAGCCCAGGAAACTTCACGGCATCACATGGCCACAGAAAAATCGGTAATTTTGCTTAGTAGGTCCGATGCGGAGTGGAGTCAGTGTCGGACTTCATCCGAAATTCACGCTGGAGTCTATTCGGGCATGTGTTTCACCTGGGTAAGGACACGCTAGTACGATTGAGCATGGAACAGTACTTTCAGGCATCCGAGGGGAGGTACACCGTACCGTGGGAGGCCGAGGGTGACACTTCCAGTAAAGCTCCACACCGATCTGTCCCACTCCCAGTCCAACAATGGACAGCTGCGGAGTGCCGATGACTTGCGCCATCTGGAGCGGATTTCTGCGGACCGTCCAGCATGGAAAGGGCTGGTGAAGAGTGTTTGTGCACACCCTCGTCATGAGTAGAAACAGCCATGGCACCCTTATAAACTCATAACAACCATTCTAAGATTACTATTTGAATCTTTAAGAGCAACAGCAGTGAAATTTACAAGTGTGAATTTTAACAATCAAAGCGAGAAATGAACAAAGGAGAAAGGATTGATTGTTGCAATTCGTATTCCGACTCTTCGTTCACTGTATTGTGCCGTGGTCGTCATGGTTATGGACTACAGTTAAAAGTGTTGGAAGCTATCTATCAGCGTCTGTATAAGCCTAATTTGTGTGTACAGAAAGATAGTACATGTATAATTGGGTTGAAATTGTTCAAGTAACGTGTCGTGTTTAGTGCGGCCAAGCTTGGCCGTTAATGTTCTAGGTGTAATGTACTGGCAGTCTGTTATGTGTTATCACGTTGTCTTTCCTTCCTTTCTCCTTTGTTCATTTCTCGCTTTGATTGTTAAAATTCACACTTGTAAATTTGAATCTTTTATTTTTATACTCATAAAAAGGACACACTTCAGGCTCATTACAAACATCTTGAAAGTTTTTGTCTTCACAAGTATACTTTCAAGCCTTCTCGTCAGGTGAAATACAGGAAAGGGAAAAGGAACAGGAACAGTGGATTAAATACAGTAAGAAGGTGGTAAAACAGCGCAAAAAAGAAGTTAGCTAAAGTAAACAGCCTCGTTAGTTACATGTATGTCCAGTGGTTGTCTCTTGTTGTCGCACTACATGTCACGCTTATTGAGTTTTCTCGCATTTGCACCTTTGTGTCATTATTGCAATTTTCGCTGTTTACTTTAGCTATCTTCTTTTTTGCGCTGTTTTACCACCTTCTTACTGTATTTAATCCACTGTTCCTGTTCCTTTTCCCTTGCCTGTATTTCACCTGACGAGAAGGCTTGAAAGTATACTTGTGAAGACAAAAACTTTCAAGATGTTTGTAATGAGCCTGAAGTGTGTCCTTTGTATGAATATAGCATTATTTTTTGTCTCAGAGGAAACTGTTTACTTTTATTTTTAATTAAAATTATCAGGCAACTCAACTTCATACACCATTATAATTATCTAGTTGAGGATGCAATACTGAGAGTGCACGTTTTCTTTTCGAAATCGATTAGTTTTCGTTGCGATTTATCAAGCTTTTTGAATGCGGTTTTTGCAACAGAAGCAGTGAGAATTCAGCCATTGCGCTGTATCCACAACTCAGTTTGTGAAATTTTATGCCATAGCACCCTTTTGTCATGGTGCGGCTCAAAATGATGATGTTTTTCCCAAGGAGACCAATTTTATGACGCTCCATGATACTGCAGTATTTACTTTGATCATTGGTTTTGTAAAGCCCCATTCTCTAATCTTTACGAGGTATATGTACAGTCAACTTCGCCAATAACGACTTCGGATATAACGACAATTCGCGAATAACGACATAATTTTCATGCCCGGAGCAAAGTACCATCCAACTGTGACACAATCATACAATGAGACTTCGGATATAACGACACTTTGCGAATAAGGACACTTTTCTGATGCCCCGCCGAGTGTCGTTATAAGCGAAGTTGACTGTACATGTACATGTACATTGTACATCTGCTTTGTTTCAATGTCCGCATAAGCGAACGTGTGGGCCAAGCATAACTGCTTGGCTGACGCTGCCGCGGGAATGCGCCTTGATCCTTGAGGATAGTGGCGTTCCTACACTACAGATGAGGAACACTCGGTTAACCGAATCTCTACGCGAACCGTAAACAAAATTTAATAATGGTTTGGTGAATTAATAGCATAAAAGTAACAGCAATGTTCATCTGTTAGGCCTCGTCCACAAATGTACGCTGTACATTTTTGTTTAGAGTTCTTGTGTATGATGATCCACGGCAGAGAACACGGAATTCAACCTTTTTTTTTTAGCACGATGTTGACTTTGAGTATTATGTTTCGAAGTGGGTTATTGTTGTATCCAGTCAGGCCTAGCGGGACGGTCTGAGACCGTAATTGAGAACCAGAGAGCACCAGACTCCCCGTTGGCAGCGGAAGACATTTTGCCAACCGTACTGTGATTTGCAGTTAATTGGGAACTCGTGACTTGGCACGGCGGAAACACGGATGCAGAAAAAGTGATTTTCGGTCTGATCTTCTCACCTCCAACCGCTTTAGGAGCTGCATCTGCATCTTTTGGCCTTGATGGGTGGTGCATTCCTATAGATGCGGAAAGCTCAGTCTAAGCTGAGCTCAACGTGAGCCGTGTTTATCTATTGGTATAGCCAAAGCAGGCATAATGCTTGTTGCAATAACAGAGGACCCATTGGAAACCATACCTTTACACATACGCGTACATTATGTCCTGATCTCTTCACCAGTTTTGCATAGCATTATTTCATTGTGTTTATTTTGCCCACTGGACGGACGTGGCACTGTACACTACCAAACTCGCAATCAAGCTTAGCGCACCATGCATGGAGTAGCATACACAATTTGGACAAAATTCCCAGGCCAGGGGCAGACCGATAGGCCATAGCCGTTTTTAAGGAGGTGTCCAGGCGACTCAGCATAATGCCGGGCGGTGATGAAGGTTATCTAGAGCTACATGTTGTGTACTTTGAAGTACATACAATGTACAGTGCTGGCAACTGAAATCCGACTCTCTTGGCGGAGCGCCGCGCCGCCAAGAGAGTCGGATTTCAGTTGCCAGCACTGTACGGTGTACCACGTCAGCTTTGCGTTGAGTTGCCCTCAGTTTGCGAGGCCTCAGTGTACGCCATGGATAGTCTACTTAATCTCGACAACACCGAGGCCATTTTACTCGTAAATCTTGATGCATCCAATTCGTTTTTAAAATTAACTCATTAAACAGAGAAGGATCACTCTATCACATACCCGTTATTTGCTCAGCTCTGGGCTACATCTTCAATAACACAATCATAATGAATACCCATGACGCCAGTGCCTGTTCGTCACAGGCGTTGGCGAAATTCTTTCATGCAAGGGAACATGCCAAGGGGACCCTCTGACCATGGCGATCTATGCAGTAGCGAGCATGCCTCCAATAAATTCTCTAACCAATATCCAAACACGACACAGATAATGGCATGCGGATGATGATGCGGCTGCAGGTAGGGTTAGCGGTGTTTTTGATTATTGGTCAACATTCAGCTACATCGGCTCAGAGTATAGACACTACCCGAATGGTGCCAAAAGAATTCTTCTAGTTAGTCCCGAAATGCATTCATCCGGGAGAGAGTGGGCAGGTGTTTCCACCGAGTCTTGAGATGTTGCAATAAATAATAAATATAAAATATAAGTGCGCTGCATGTAGCATGAAAGTATACGCTGTAGTCGATGCTTATGTGAAACTATTATAATCGGATCTTTGCTGTTCAAGCAGTGCCAGTTCTCGGATGATTGCTTATGAGGCTATGGATGAGTACGGGCATGAAACTGTTTGTTACCAGGAGCGTCGGAACCGGTGCAAAAACAAATTTCATCTTGTGACATTTAGGCAATACAACTGTGCACGGTACCATTCGGCTGTTGAATAATACAAGCTCTCCTCCACCATGCGCTCTAAAGCTGACTATTGCTACCCTCGGTAGCCAGTGCTCACATCAATAAATTCAAACAACGAAGGGGTCACGGGTAAAACATTTCCTTCCGCGACAGCAGTTTCGCCTATCAAAGGCTCGTCAGAGAAGGTGTTATTGCCAGTAATTTTGCCGTGTCAATTACAATCTCCAGTATCACCTTCTCTTGTACTACTTACAAAGAAGATGCGTGCTGCTCTGTGACTTGTGTGTAAGGTACAATGAAGATCTGTTCGTACAATGCATGTATGTGAACGTTCAGCACTCTACCGAGCCGGAAGACTCTTTAGGTGTTGATCATTGTAAAAAAGGATTCCCAAAGGCAAGGCGCCTATTGAGGGGTTTCCTGATATAGAATGAAAGTAGATTGATGCTGTGCCCACTCTTGATGCTCATGCTCCATTGCGCCACGCGTCTTCCCGACCAAGACAGCATTCACCATGGGTCAATGAACATTTGTTCCTGTTGATACGACGACGGAACCACGCTCATCGGAAATGGCTGCAATCTAAGTGCCAGACTGATTACGATGGGTTTAAAGAAGCCAGGCGTATCGTGACTCGTATGAACCGTGAATTGAAGACGAATTTCTTCCAGTCTAAGTTCACCAGTGTTCAAGGTAATCCCAGGAAAACGTGGAAGGTTTTGAACGAGTTATCCGGAAGACAACGTGTTCAATCCGTTCCACAATGCTCTGCAAGCAACATTGGGTGTGTATTTGCTGATGTTGTCAGTGATCAACAACGAGCACCTGAACTGTGTCTTCCACAGGGCCCAGTGGGACCTAAGGGTTTTACATCCTTCAGTTCGGTGTCAATAGGTTGTGTGCGTGAACTGTTGGGTTCCTTGGACACCAGCAAAGC
>NC_088648.1:23094898-23192398 GCF_964019385.1 Sycon ciliatum
GATGTCTGGCTTTCGGCTTGTACAATTCGTTTTCGCAAAGCTTCCCTTTCTTTACTACGGTAATCTTTGATATTTATGACCCACCCAAGTTGGGTGGTGTGCTGCTTTGCTGCTTCGAATTGTAGTTAGACCGCTTTGTCAAAATTAATATCGTACTGGTCTCGTCATCGTCAAGTAACAATCAACATTTTATGTTCCGTTGGGACTGTAGCTTTTGCTCGTTTTCGTTGCGCTTGCCTTCCCCTCTTTGGTCTTTACATAACCTTGACCCTTCCAAGTTGGAAGGCTGTCGGTTAGCGCTACGGAGATGTGTTGAAGCTAGGTGTCAGGACGTCGAATGTTTCAGTACTCTGTCAGTTTTGTGCCTAGTTATTGCACTTTCTGACTGTATATAGCATCATGTTACAGTGATGGAGAGTTACTCTTAACTCGTATCCATATGTCCTTTTCTCTTCTACATTAATTTATGGCTCAACATCCGAGTTATTATATTTATATTTTTTTAATATTTGCGATTTCTCGGAACCAGAGAGTTTACGATTTCAAATGTTCGCGGAGCATTGTGGCAACACATATATACCCACTATCGAAGTATGATTTCACGATGGTTATTAATAATAGGCCGTAACGGCCTGTCGGAAGTAAGTGCTGCAGCACATCATTCCGAGGCTCTTGCTCGGACTTCTTTTCAAATTGGGTCAAAGTTTAGGGCTCGTAAACTAGTCAGCGTCTCAGCCAGCATTGCCCAAGGTACAGCAGTGCAATGATACCAATGAAGCAAGATCATTACAAATCTGGAATGATTTTATATTTGATTAATTTTCTTTACAATGATCACAGCTCACAGGTAAAGATAAACAAATTGCATAGTGGGAGCATAGTGATGGTGAGGCTTTTTGCCCTAAGCCGACCTGAGGTCTCAGTGTCATGGGGACATAAAACGCACCAAAAAAAAGAAGAAGAAAAAATGAAAGGAGTGATTGGCAAGGGGTGGTCCAGTGTAGCCTTTTTCCAGCGGCACATGGGAAGAACGTGCGCGTTAGCGAATGCACGTATGAGATAGTCCGTGTTCACCGTACTTTAGCTATTGTTGCGGGGTTGTACGGGACCTAGGTGCATTGTGGCGCTCAGCGTACCATCAGACCAGCAAGCGCTGTGGTCCCTTTTCGCACAGGGTGGGGATGAGGATGGAACAGTCCCACGCACACGCACCCACACGCACACACCTGCATGCACGTCAGAAAGTGTGCAGGAAACGCACTCGCTCACGCACACGCAAGCCTCCCCCCCCCTCCCCCCCCCACACACACGCACGGAATATGGACTGCAAGTAAACGCTTACACTGGAGCAGGGATGAATCTATTCGCACACCACCCTTCCTAGTCCCTACACCCCAAAGCACACACACACACACGTAGTATTCCTCTAGCCCAACATTCCTACACAACCTTGTTTTTTGCCACATTCGAGCTACATGGAAAGAAGTGCGAACACGAATCCACGGATGGAGAAGGCAGAGTGGAGAACTGTTTAGGACATTCAAATGCCACCGAATGCACATGTGTCGGTGCCTATCCAGCAGGCCCACAGCACTGTATTTCGAACGCCTTTAGGCAGCTCCAAGCTCAACGGCTATTGTCTGAGGTCCTTACCAGGGCAGCTGGTAAAACACAGAGCGTGTGCCATGTCCCGGGTAGGAGGTCCGGTCACGTGCCATGTCCCGGGTAGGAGGTTCGGTCAAGTGCCATGTCCCGGGTAGGAGGTTCGGTCAAGTGCCATGTCCCGGGTAGGAGGTTCGGTCACGTGCCATATCCCGGGCAGGAGTAGGAAACACACGTGCGCACACACACACGCACGGGATACGGGCTGCCAGTAAGCGCCCACACTGGAGCAGAGATGAAACTATTCGCACGCCACCCTGTCCCGGCGAGAAGATCCGGCCACTTGCCATGTCCCGGGCAGGAGATCAGGCCACTTGCCATGTCCCGGGCAGGAGATCTGGCCACTTCCCATGTCCCGGGCAGGAGATCCGGCCACGTGTCAGCGTCTACGCTCAATACTCTGTCAGCGAGGTGCGATTCACAAACGCAACCTGCGCCTGTTCGTGCGGGCGCCGCGGGTCCCTCTCCGCATAGTATACGCTCAGGCCCCGCGCCTCCAGCCAGTCGACGAGCTGCTGCAGTTTTCCACGTGTGCTGGGCTTCGTCAGGTCGTGAAGTTGCAGCACTAGAATGTGAACTGGAGGAAGAGCACGACTAGCGACGGTATCGGACTTGACGGATCCTAACAGAGCTTCGTACGTGGCGTCAGCCATATCCAGTAGCAGCACGGAGACCATGCGTTCGTCCTTCACGAGCCAGCGCAGTTGATCACCAACACTTCCTGCAGGCCAGACAAATCTGTCGGGTTCGTCCAAGACATAATGCACAAAGTTTTTATCATGACATCTGTCCAGCTGATCTTGTGGTGATCGTTCCAGGTAGAAGTGACATCTGGGGAAGTCCCGGTGAATCTCCAGTGCCGTCGTGCACATATTCGGCACACCTACGCTGTGTACAAGGCAGGGCTCGCTCGTAAACTGCTGCATGTTGCACAGGACTTGGGCCTGGTGTCCCAACGAGCCATATCTACTCATCATGCACGACACTGTAGGTACCAGGGCCTGAAGTGCCAACGACGCTGCCTCGTTAGGATCCTGCTGGTTGACGTCTACGGCGCTCTTCCAGAACGCGGCCCGTCGCTCTTTCCAGACCTGCCAAAGTCGCACTATGCCGAGCGTGTTGCGGATGTTGCCGTTCTGTCGGGCGAACATGCGCTGCTCGGCCGGCCGCTCCAGCATGGCTCGTCGTATGCCGTGCGCTGCCTTGTCGGCCGGCGGTGGGTCTCGCCACTGCGTACTAACATCGTTGAAGAGCAGGGCGGAACAGAGCACCACGGCCAACAGGCATAGTACCGACTTCAAGCGACTGGTCGATCTACTCGCCGCAAGCGGCCGGATGCTGCCCGGAGTATTCGACACCATAATTATTGCCGAACGATGCGCGCCGCTCGCGCGCTCAGAAGCACTACATGAAACCAATAGCCGTTCTTGCTGTTGACTCTACTCTAGAGGACCAATCTCCCGGGCACGAAGACGGTGATGATGATGCCAAAGGCCAAGAGCACTACAGCTACTGGCGCTGAATGCGCTGCCCTGGATACATCATCTAGGTAGAAGATATCTACTCTACTAGTCTTCGGAATATTTAAATAATTACGGAGCGCTACTTCAGTACTTGTAATCTAATCAGTCGGCCGGCAGCGAACGAGCGAAGCTCTACGAAAAATCGTTTCAGTCATGAACTGACATGACCATGATGACGCGAGTCGTTGCGTAACCTTGAACGCCATGTAGATCTTAGATCTACCATGATGTAGATCTACGTCTGCATCATCATTGCATGGTCTACGCGTAGATCTAGCCTGAGCTGCCTGAGACTGAGTAGATCTACCGGCGGTAGTACTACAGTGCTGGCAACTGAAATCCGACCACCCTAGCCTCTAGTGCGAATCGCTAACGCAGCTAGCGCACCGCGCTAGGAGCTCGGATTTCAGTTGCCAACACTGTAGCTTCTGTAGTCTGTACTGCATGCAGTCTGTTGTACAAAAAGCTGGACCGTGGCCAGTCCATGGACGTGCCATGGCATGGGCATGGCCCAGTGCATCTGCCTGGTGTAGTACTACATGTAGTACTAGTACTAGCAGTAGTAGGTCTACTAGTACTAGTACTACATCATACTACTAGATGTAGTAGATCTGGCCCAGTACTAGTGCTATGTAGTGGGCGAGATCGAGAAGTGAATGCGAACGGAAGCGGATGTGTAGTGCAGATCCGGTGATCATTATGCATAGCGCGGATCGCGGAGTCGTATCCAGACCATAGACCATGATAGACGTCACGGGAAAAGACTTTCTAAAGACTAGCGCTATATTTATAGCGAGTATAGCCGGCATGGCACCTTTGTCCGTTTGGAAGCTAGCCTTCAGCCGTAGCGAATGTCCAGGCCAGGTAGAAACCTAAATTATTATGGCACACTGCGGATAGCATTCTGGTATGAAGAAATGCACTCAGTGTGTACGTGCATTATGCGACTCGCTTGGTAGATCTACAGGCGGTACGGTGGTGCCGGTGAAGCCCGCGAATGTAAGCTCAAGCCTGCCCAAAGAATAGGAATTTCAGAACATATTTCGGAGGACGGATAATAAGCGATTAACACTAACAGTGTAGCGTGTGAACATACAGTCCTGTACATGTTACGATGTATGACGCAAGTTCTGATCTGCAAGCCCTCCTAGTTCCTTCGTCAGCTGGCCCAACTAGGTTGCACTCCACCATGGGTCTGCGCCAACCGCCAGTTTCCACCAGGTTCGGCAAGGGTTGCCTCGCGTTCCGGGGCGCCCAGCTGTGGAACACCTTACCCAGTGACATACATGTACGTGCCATCTCCACGCTCCGCCAGTTCCGCGCCAGCATGATCCCGCACACCCTTAGTACCTAGAGTACCAAACGTCCTGTTTGATGATCAGCTGGCTTAGTTTTTCTCCACCTCTATCCTAATTACATCAGTCCCCAATTTCATTTATTACTGCTTTCTATCTGCATTCGGCACCTTTTCATTGGGCAGATCTGCCCGTTTGGTTTGCGAATTGAAATAAACACAACACACACAACACATTTACATGCACCCCGAGTTTTTGTTGTCGGATATGGAATGCATTATACATGTAGATCAACATGACGATTGTACACCAGAAGTACAATGAAGTATTAGTTGGTCCGCAATCACGAGTTTGAAAGGAAGAAACCAGAGGGCGGGGTGGTTTATTGAACGCACAAAGCTCTCATGATCTGAATGAAAGGAAAGCGAGGAGAGCAAAGAATTCAAAATTGGAACAGCAAAATTGAAGGATGTGATTACTACTCGACGGGTAAAGTACAAGAAACTAACTAGTAATGCTAGTACTTGAATGGTCTCTCTGACTACAAGTACATGTATGAGTTTCTTGTGGCACCAAGTGACCAAGAGCACATAACAAGTGGGTTGGCGGATTCTGCTCGGAACATTTGGGGATTCTGCTTTTTGCTCAGAGTCATCATTCTACATGTACTTTTATTATGCTCAGAAAGGACTGTTATTCTGCGTCCTACTCGTATTGTATGACATACATGTACATGTACAAGATCATCTGTTTCTTGAAAAGCATATCGAAGGCAAACTTTCCTATTTCCATCACCGGCAGTTATGCGTCAACAGGTACTGTACCTCATTCCACTGCTTGTGTGCTCGGCCGTATTTCCGGTTGACGATTGACGGTTGACGATGACATACCCACGGCTGCATGGCCAGCGCCCTGGGGCCGCTGGACGTGCGACCGGATTTCCATGTCCACGACAGTAGTATAATACAACAATGTATGGATTATCCAATGTATGGATTATCCAATGTATGGATTATACAATGTATGGATTATCCAATGTATGGATTATACAATGTATGGATTATCCAATGGATGGATTATACAATGTATGGATTATCCAATGTATGGATTATACAGCGGCATGGTCCTACACATACACGTACATGTACATGCATGTGTATTTATCCCAACTGGGGACGATGTGCTGTTAGCCGCCGAGCTGCCTTGTTCTTGTTTCTCTCCTTCCATTCTGTTCACTACTTGAGGGAATGGAAAAGGGAATTGCGCTATACATGTATTTCTTTTATACACCTGAATTCGTAAGCACACACAGGCTACATGCCCAATATGTTGGAAGCCACAGAATGTGAGAATGGAGTGAAACGTGAGGGATTAGGGAGGAGTAGAAAGGACAATGCTGCATACATGTACATGTACATGTACATCACAAGTTCTGCCCCTTTCCCTTTGATATTGCGGTTGTACACAATGTAGTCATTCACAATTATTATTTTTTCCAGCGCGATCACAGTGTGCCTAACCTCACAATGATAACGTTCCAGCCGACACAACAGCATTACTTTAAATTTTCGCTCGGGAGCAGAAGGTGGAAGATTTACAAAACATTTAATACGTTCCTTGAAATAAAACATTACTAGTGTGTTCAGCAAGACTTCACTTTCTCAACTCCAAAAACGGTCTCTTCACTAGGCATTGTGCGGATATTAAATGCCGGCAGAAAAATCTGCAGAATTCGGTACTTTTTCTGGTAAGTTTCATGCATGTTTGGCATGTGGATAAAGAAATGGAGCAGAATTCGAGGAATTGCCCGCCACAAGGTTTGTATGGTTCTGCCAATATCACTGCTTTTCGAGCAAAATCTGCCACCTTTTCGAGCATTATCCGCCAATGCCTACAGTCTTCACTGCGATTAAAATTAAAATTAAGATTAACACTACACTAGTACGTTCCTTGAAATAAATTTCGCATAGGTACTCAACTGGTTTGAGGGAAAGAGACAAACGGGAAAAGTCTGAAGAAAAAATTGACTGTCACCACCAGGACTCGAACCAGGGACCCTCGCTTGTAGCCAGCGATGCTCTAACCACCGAGCATAGGTACTTGTTTAAATGGTATCCTGTATATCCTGTATATGATGGCGCATCCTACATTGTACATTCAAGTTGAAGTAGAAACGCATTGTGCTATGACGTACTGTAGATCAACAAAATTAATATTCGGCGCACATCTATTTTCTAGAACACGGAGGCTCCACTGCAGCCAACTGCCGTTGTGTAGTGCTGGTGACTTATCATGATGCATCTATTTTCGGCGGGAGCTTTTCGAGGCCCAAAATCTGTTGCGGCCGAATTATTTGGCCCAGGTACAGCGTAATATAATTTACATGTATATACATGTACACACAGTCGGCCCGGGGCCGGGGCAGTACATGCATACATTTTGTGCGGCCGAAAAGCCCTGGGCCGGGACTGGGAGGCTGAAAAATCTGTAGACTTTCAGTAACGTGGACTAGGATAAAAATTGGCAGAATTCGGTACTTTTTCTGGTAAGTTTCATGCATGTTTGGTATGTGGATACAGAAATGCCATTATGGAGCAGAATTCGAGGAGTTGCCCGCCATAAGGTTTGTATGGTTCTGCCAATTTCACTGCTTTTCGAACAGAATATGCCACCTTTTCGAGCATTATCCGCCAATGCCTAACGTGGACCAGCGAAATCCCCAGAAAGCCACCTGGGCATGGTTGTGTACGGCATTGCTGTTCCCAGCGTTCTCACATGCAACTCCTGCATTCCATACTTTAACAATACGCAATGAGCTTGCTTATCGAGAGCAAGCAGCTAATGGAACACCAACGGGTTGGGTGCTATTGCTAGCGACAGTCTAGGGGTGCTATTGCTAGCGCCAGTCTAGGGGTGCTATTGCTAGCGCCAGTCTAGGGGTGCTATTGCTAGCGCCAGTCTAGGGGTGCTATTGCTAGCGCCAGTCTAGGGGTGCTATTGCTAGCGACAGTCTAGGGGTGCTATTGCTAGCGACAGTCTAGGGGTGCTATTGCTAGCGACAGTCTAGGGGTGCTATTGCTAGCGACAGTCTAGGGGTGCTCTTCTCAATCAATGACATACATGTATACGGAGTAGCATCCGAATACTAGTAATCCCATGACACAGTAGAATCCTGACTCTGCGAACGCAGTGCACAGCACCACAATCGGCACACAGTAAAACCTGGTGTAAGCGACCTCTGTGTTTAGCGACCACCTGCTCTTAAGGACCGTTTTTCCATACACTGACAGTTCTACACAGACACTCTGGGACCTGGCGCTAAAGACCACTGGCTTTAACGGCCGCTTTTGCTTGCACTGTGGGGTGGTCGCTTACACCAGGTTTTACTGTAGCTTCCTCGCTCAGAAATAATGACAAGGTTCGCTTGTTGCACTTACTTGAGTGGCTAGGCAAAACATAATAACAAAACATAACAACATTATTAATATCAACATGATGCTAAGGAACATTTTAAACAACATTGGTGATATAACGATGCCGCTGGACGGATATCAGTGGAGAAAGTACTTCGTCCCTAGAGGGAAGCATGCCTTCAGCATCGCGTAGCCAACATATGACACGTTTCCTACGGGCGTGGACAGCAGCAACGAAGTCATTGGCCTGTTCGGCTGTGACTGCACTAAAGTCGTTTAGACGGAGCGACAAAGTTGTCAGCTCCGGCCAGCTCCGAAGAGCAGCGGTAATAGCTGGCAATGACGCGGCCGTCAGACTACAGTTATTCAGAGAGACTCTAGACATGCCTTTGCATTGCCTCAGTGCATGCAAAATGTCTATGACGGCATCATCACCTAGATTGGCATTATAGGACAAATCTATGTTATTTAGGGTTCGAATATTAAACAACTCAGATGCAAAAGCAAATCCAGTAACTTTAGACAAATGGCAATCGCTAAGATCAATATGTTGCAAATCTGGGAGTCGTGAAAGAGCAGAGAAGAACTGAGAAGCTGTAGGTGCATCAGCATCACTGAAGTTGTTGCCGCTCAGCTTCAAGTTCGTCAGATGTTTCCAGTTCTGCAGAGCTGTGGTGAAGACTGGTAGCATCGATGCCGCCATGTGGCAATTCCTAAAGCCAACATTGGATAGATTACTACTTCGGTGAAGTGCACGGAAGATTGCAGCCCCACCATCACTTCCAAGGCTCAAACTGCTCTGCAGTGAGATCTGCTGCAGAGTTGTGAGATTGGACAACGCTCTGGCAAAAGCACCGGCGTTCCCTTTCGTCAGACTCGGAAACTCGAGGTCCAACAAGTAAAGTTTGGGACATGACGAGATTGTTTCTAACAGCGATGCAGAAATCTTAAGATGGTGCAGATGCAGAATGTGTAAATTGCCGGCGGAATGCTGTAAAGCAGAGGTGACAATGTCCAGAATACCTTCCTCAGAGGCACGTCCGAGACTTAACACTCGGATACCACTGCAGTTCGCCAATGATGAGGGGAAGTGAAGCTTGGTGCCAGGAGTCCAAGAATTGATGGAAACAATCTGAACATCATGGGGGTGATGGCGAAGGACAACGTCGATTGAGCGCAGCTCTGCAGGATGATGATCTCCCTCAATATCCAAGGTTTGCGGAAATGATAGTAATTTTCGCATTGACGGCAGTGGGAAACTGTCTCTTCTCCGTTGCATCGCCAGCTCGGCGAAGGATTGAAAGGCAAGGCTCCTAAGATGTTTTCGCCGGTCTAAACGCATCTCTGAATATCCAGGAATATTTGGTGACTGAACGAAATCCCAACTATTGAAACGTGATTTGTATTGCTGAAAGTCGTGCTTAACCCAGTCTCCTTTTATTCTCATCCCTTGAGGATTCTGTAGCGTAAGTAAAGAGTTCACGAAGCATTCGGCTTGTTCTGCATTAAGCTGGGCGCAAAGCATAGTCCAGAATGTTCTCAAGTGTGCTGTTTCTGCACCAAGTCTTTCTACCAGTTGAATAATCCTGGAACTGTTCATGATGTCACGTGTGGGGTGTCTGGCAAGGTAGATTGCTGCTAGGTACTCCTGAGTGGTCAGATGGCTGAACCGATGTTGCTTGAAAACATTGCTTGACAAAGACTCCTCGCCTGTCACTAATAAGCCTAGTTTGAAGGCATGTTCACTGAGAGAATGCTTCTGGAGATCGACATCACTGAAAATCATCTGTTTATTGGCAAGCATTTTGAAGGCGAACTGTCCTATTTCCATCACCAGCAGTTGTGCCTCAACAGGTACCTCATTCCAATTCTTGTATGCTTGGCCGTATTTCCGGTTGATAATCTGCACAATCATTTGCTCAAACATGTCCGTCATGCACTGTGGCGCATCCAAGCCAAAGTGGTACTGCACGCACACTTCCTGAGCCATGAATGGGGTTGCCATCATGCCACGCAGATATGCTGACCGGCCAACCTCTGCGACCAGTGTCCCTGCTTTTTCCGGGCTTAGCACGTTACGGATATACTTCTCCACATCATCTTGTTTGAATCCCATTAGCTCGATGTGCTGGTGGAAGTGAGGTAATACTGACAACTGGAAGATGTCAGCACATGGTCGAGATGTTACTATGAGATGAATACCCTGCAGCTCCTTGCCAAACAGTACATCATAGACAAAACTGCTCATGTCTTTCAGGTTCACCTCATCAAGACCATCTAGAATTAGCACTAGACTCTCAGGGTGTTCACGAACATGATCACAGATCTCCAGCTGGCCATAACTGTCTTCGATACCAATGCCGTCTAGTCCAAGTAGCTTACTCAGGGATGTAGCCTTGTGCACGTCTGGGAAACGCAACTCTCTTGCAACGAGCAGCTTCTTGTTAGGCCACAGTTCACCGGCTGCCCATTTGATCGGCGCTACCCTCGTAAAAACAAACGACTTCCCGCACCCAGCACTAGCCATGACTATCGTGCCGAGAGTCTGACCTGTGGGATACGGTGATTGATCATGATGGGTGCTGTTTAGAAGAGACTCCAAGTAAACACTTTGCATTTTCTGGCTTGCGCGAGTGAAGGCATGCTCGGTCCGCCACATGTCGTCGGAGCTGGATTCAAATCCATTTTCGAACTCGTCGCTTAGATTTTTCTTTGGCAGCATGACAAGGTTGATGTAGATGTTCTCGACAGTGTTTCCCGTGCTCGCTCCAAACACCTGTGAGAAGATTTTATTGGTCTTGGTGTAGCGAATCTTCAGTAGCCTTTCCACACGGCCCATATCAGGTGAAACTGAAACCAGAACACGATACAAGAAAAGAAATTCCAAAAGATAAATATGTTACAAAATCGACCCGGATTCTTAAATCAGACACTTACGACTTGCTAATTTGCTCAACGCTGACCCGCTCCACTTGCACATCACCACCCTAGCGAGGAGAGTTCCATTGAGATTTAGATATTGTACACCCTCCAGACACATCAATGGTACTCACTACTCACACAGAACTTGGTGTTTCCCTCAGTATGGTGATGGTGATGGAAGAAGAGTGGAAGGTGGATAAATAACTCATACTAACGTTACGTACCGTATTTCAGGAGTATAAACCGCACTTTAAACACCAGGATATCACCCAAGGTGCGGCATATACTACAATGGTCAAAATTGCGGTGATAAACATGGTGGATGTCTGTGTTTCATGACAAACAATCTGGGTGCGCCCTATACTCTGGAAGATATGGTTGTAAAAACACACCCAGGCCATCTTCTAGTGCTGCACTGTCTTAAACATAGATTTAACCTACATCTTCCACAATCTAACGAGTTACTGGCATGTCTGGCTATTGCCCCCTCCCTCCATTTTATTACTGGCCTCTTTTCCTTGGCCATGGGAAGGTGACCTAAATCAATAAAATTAATGTGCACAGAGAGGACTTAACCTACTTCGTATATTACAGGTAGACTCCCTTTAATTCGAACCTCAAATTGCCAGGCCCCAACTTCGAATAAATAATATTTGCGGGATCCGCGTCGGCATCGCTTGAATGTTCAGAAACACACAAACTAGCCTTCGCATCCGCAGGCCACCACTATGCCTGTTCACCTTAGTGGCGAATGCAGACCTCACAAGCGAGTCAGGGGAGAGGAGGTTAGTCTCTCAACCAATCGGGCGTGTAACGGCCCATAACCCTGAAAACTGCATCCTTGTTATTCTCACTCCGAGCTGTGAGCAAATTATTAGGAACTTCTAATTATCCAAATGCATCCCCATGCACTGATATGTATGTCAAAATGCTTGAAATCGCATGCTGATTATTTTAGCATATTTAAAATTCGCATCAACGAAATGTAGGTGGTCATGTACAATGGACCAGGCCATTTTATAAAAAAATCACTGGATCGACACAAAGCTATTTGACATGATTATCTTGATCATCTAGTGAAGAAGTTGTCTGGCACTGCAGCTGTCCTGAAACAATTTCAACGGAAAGAACAGCGCCGCCTAATCCGCGTCATGAAAGGCCATCGGAGAGCAGCACGTTGTTCTGAGGAACGGAAGTGGAGCATAGGCATAGACGACTTTTACGACTTCCAGTCAAGAGTACTGTTGTTCGCAAACATCTCTGCGCACGAGCTGGTGCGGTGTGAAAGGCCACTGAGATCTGCGAACGGAGTCAGCCACCTGGAAGAAGTCGTCTTCAATCAAATCTTTGCACTTTGCCTCGTACGGGCTTGAATGATATTTCGAGAGAAGGTGGGTTACTTGAACGCTACTGTCGATCCTGGAGCGGACCAGAGATTGGTTTTTGAGCTACTAGAGAAGGAGAAGAGAATGAACTTCGAATTACAATTGGGGGTGAAACGAATACGAATATTGACAATCCAAATATCCTTTCTGTTAAAGGGGAAGTTAAGGCAAAAATTAAAATTTCACCAGTTGTAGTCTTCGGGGTGCTGAGTCGAATGGTCGTGGTCCGAGGAAGCTGAGACGCTCCCTTCCTACTTGAATCCCAATCGAACTCGCGCACTTCCACCGAAAGTGGGTGACTGCGCCCTACTAGATGGGGATTTGTATGCAAAATGTCACTAAAAGCGTCATTTTGTTCTTATAAAAGCACGGATTACCGCGATTGGCCCATATGTTGTACTCTTTTGGACGCTGAGTCGACTGGTTTTGGTCCGAAAAGGCTGCGATGCAGCGTTCCTCCTTTATTCCCAATCGAACATGGTTGAACAAGCGGTCACGTGCTCCTGGGTGCCAAAATCACCTGGTCACCGCGCCATCAGGCGACAACTTTCACACCAAGGTTCAACTCGAGTGACAGGACTGCACCCAAAAAAGGTCAAACAGGCTAGTAAGTTGTACCCTGCAGGCACGGTGACCAGGTGACTGGTGTACGCAGGAGCACGTGACCGCTTGTTCAACCATGTTCGATTGGGAATAAAGGAGGAGCGCTGCATCGCAGCCTTTTCGGACCAAAACCAGTCGACTCAGCGTCCAAAAGACAACAACATATGGGCCAATCGTGGTCATCCGTGCTTTTACAAGAACGAAATGGCGCTTTTAGTGACATTTTGCATACAAATCCCCATCTAGTAGGGCGCAGTCACCCAGTTTCGGTGGAAGTACGCGAGTTCGATTGGGATTCAAGGAGGAAGGGAGCGTCTCAGCTTCCTTGGACCACGACCATTCGACTCAGCACCCCGAAGACTACAACTGATGATATTTTAATTTTTGCCTTAACTTCCCTGTAACGAACGAACGAATATTTGTTCGTTTGGCCGGGAAGTGTTTTTTTTGTGCCCCATTGGCACGCAAAGCGCGCTGATCTTGTCACTTGTCACCGCTTGAGATCGACGATTTTTTTTTTTTTTTTTTTTTTGAATGCAGAGTACGGGGCAGTTGTGACTTTTTGAGCTCTGCAAATTTTCAAGCCCAACCGGCACTAGGCCGGTCTGGAGGTAGGCATAACAGGCCCCTTGATGTGACAATGTCGTCTGAGGAGTCACCCACCGCACCAGCAGATGTAGACCTTGCTGTGATGGACAATCAGGAGATCCGGCATCTCGCCAAGAGTCACAGACTGGAACACTCGGGACTTTCCCGTACCCAGATAGTCAAGCTTCTTCGCGACAACGGTATTGGTTCGTCGACAAACTCAGCAGGTCAGTCTGACAAGGTGCGCGATGTTGTTCAGCAGGCATTGGCCGATATTGCAAAAAATGTTAAAGAATTGGCCGCCAAGGTAGCCCTAATTTCTGCCTTGCAGTTGGAGGTGTCGTCCCTTCGAGGAGAATTGGCGGCTCTCAAAGAAAGGAACTCTGATCATGACCCTGTACAAACTAGCACACCTGAACCTCAACCCGTACGTGTACAACCGCCTGCTGACAGCGTCAGGTTGTACAGCGCGGCGGCACGTGCACAGTCGTCACAGGTGCGAGCACGGGATAACACATGGGGAGGCCCCAGCCAGCAGGCCAGTACTACACGACCCCAAACAAGTCACCCAGGCACTCAGGTCACGTCGTACTATGAAAACCGGCCCAAGCGCTCTGATCAACTACAGGGAGGATCCCGCACAAAATGTTGCGCTTTGTATGTAGGCAATGTCAATAGTGGGTGCACATCAGAATCGATCGCCAAATGGTGTGAACGCCGAAATATACCTGTCATCAAGTGCTCCGTGTCTGAGACAAAGTACTTCGGGTTGGCCTTTGCTCACGTAATTCTGCCAATACAACACAAAGCTACTGTTCTGGAACCCGAATTCTGGCCTTCAAACGTCAGAGTTCGAGAATGGCGCTTCAAGGCTGACAGTGTAGCAACTGGTCGAGCTGCAGAGGAGCACTAAATGTTCTGTTTAAATCCTCACGCAGCCCCCTTTCAACCCTTGAACCCTCATGCACCTATCTTTCAGCCACAAAATAGTTGCCCCACTGTAAATCCCCTACAGCATGAATTAATTAAAAGTAACCTCAAAATAGGATTCCTAAATGTTTGCCATCTTCTCAATAAAAAGCATGACATTGAAGATTATATTCTTTCCCATAAAGTTGATATAATGATGCTGGCAGAGACTTTCTTAACAACCTCCGTTTCCGATGACATCCTACGCATACAGAATTACACCCTGGTCAGACGCGACAGGCCAACTCATGGCGGAGGCTTAGCAGCATATGTAAGAGATCATCTCCGAGCCCGAATTGTGAAGGCTGACACCCAGGTGGAAATGCTCATGTTAGAGGTCAGTGGGCAGCGTTCCAAGGTTCTCCTTGGTGGTGTGTACCGTCCTCCAGGCACTCCTGTGCAATTCTGGCAAGAATTGACGAATGCACTAGACACTGTCATCTCCACACTTCCCACATCACCTCTGGTCCTTGTTGGAGACTTCAATGTCGATGTAAGCTCCCGCGACAGCCCCCAGCTAAACAGCTTGCTGCACCTGTGTAATTCTTTCGACATCAAGAACCAAGTGGACAGTCCTACCAGAATTGGACCCCAAGGCAGCCAAACAACCCTGGATCTCGCTCTGGTCGGAGACGATCATGTGAACTCTTGTGTCGTAGTACCTTGTACAATCAGTGACCACTTCGCTCTGGCACTTGATTTGCGACTCACAACGTCCTGCACACCGACCGTGCGACGTGGCCGTAACATTGCAAGAATTGATATGGGTCAATTTGCACACCACCTTCTAAATAGCGATCTAGAGAACTTCTGCTTTGCGCGGACAGAAGATGAAATGTGGGATATGTGGCTGGAGAAACTTGTCGCGGCCTTGAACACTCATGCTCCTATCCGTCTACACCGCCCAAGAGCTCCTACCCGGAAATCCTTCCCCTGGAAGACGCCAGCTCTACATGACCTAGTCCAGCGACGTGACGCGGCCCATCGACGGTGGAAAGCATCACCTGCAGACCCGGCACTACGCAATGTCTTCACTTCTGCCCGAGACGAAGCCAAGCGTATGTCACGACATCTCCGAGCCATCTACTTTAGGGACCTTCTTGCTGCTAGTCAGGCCAACGCACGAAAAACCTGGCAGACCATCAACTACCTCAGCGGTCGTAACAAGTCCTCAGTTCCACCAGCCGTCAGTGTCTCACAGCTCAGTGACCAATTCAGCGGTGTTGTGTCAGACCCAACTAGACCACTACGTCTCTCAGCCCCATTGGGTCCCACGAAGAAGGAATGCCTCGAAGAATTTGCTCCAGCAAGTGTGCAAGAGATCGCTAAGCTGCTCTCCAACATCGACGTGCGCAAAGCTGCAGGCAGCGACCAGGTTCCAGCTGCAATCCTCAAACACTGTTCTCCTGTCCTTGCACCGTCCCTCACCATACTAATCAATGCATCTCTGGCTTCTGGTGTTGTTCCTGCATCTCTGAAGATTGCGGATGTTCGTCCCCTCTTCAAGTCAGGCGACAAAGCTGTCGCTAAGAACTATAGACCAATATCGTTATTACCAATAGTTTCCAAAGTCCTAGAACGGGTAGTCCACACGAGACTCTGTAAGTTCCTCTCCGGAAATTCCTTGTTCCCCGCAAACCAGTTCGCATATCGCCCACTTCACTCCACAGAAGATGCCCTGACATTGGCTGTAGACAGATACTTGGAGGCAGCGGATCAGCAGCGCCATACAGGTCTTGTACTTGTCGATATGAGCAAGGCCTTCGATAAGGTCAAACACCAAATTTTGGTTACAGATCTATTTCAGCTTGGTATTACCTCAACGGCTCTCAGTTGGTTCATGAGCTACCTAACTGACCGCCGTCAGCGAGTCGTCCTGAGCAATGGCCAGTCGTCCGCCCTCTCTCCCTGTGAGTGTGGTGTTCCTCAGGGAAGTGTGCTGGGTCCTCTTTTGTTCTCCATCTACACAATGGAAATATAACAGATCACAGCTCCAGCCCACTCACAGCTGTTTGCTGATGATATCCTGCTAGACGCCATCAGTCAATCCGTCGAATTCTTGAATTTAACCCTCTCCCGTTCAGTCTCCAACCTGGCCAACTTTCTGGAAGAAAGCGGCTTAATACTAAATCCCTCCAAAACCCACGTTCTAGCCCTTCATGCGTCTCGCAGGCAGCCCTTGTTACTTAACATAGAATGCAATGGAAATCCCCTAGCTCAGACCACAAATGCTCGATATCTAGGTCTACATCTCGACACCCAGCTTCGGTGGGAGACTCAAGTTGCAACTATTACACGGAAGACCTCCCAGAAACTGACGGCGCTGCGAGCCATTCGCTCCTGCTTAACTGAGCAACAAGCCCTGCTATTTTACAGATCTTTAATACTACCGGACATGTTGTATGGATCTAATGCCTTCTTCTCGGTTCTCTCTGCGCACCAACGGCATCAGCTTTCGGTCCTCGACAAGCGATGTATCCGCTGCGTTGCCAACCAGCCATTCCCCTCCCACACAGATCCCATCTACACCCGTCTAGGCCTCATCCCCATCATCCAAAACGCCCACTGTAAACTCCGCCTCCTCATGCTTCGTATCCACACCGCCAGAATTAGTAATCTCCTGTCCAAGCGCCTACGTCGCCAGACTGAAGGCGTCACTCGGATCAACGATCCAAATGCGTATGTTGTCCCTGCCACCAGGCGAGTCTCTGGTGACTGTCGGCCGCTCGTTTCTGCTGTTAAATTATGGAACGCCCTGCCCCAAGAGTTCAAGTCCCTCGCCTGCCATAGATCGTTCAAGAGACTTTTAAAGGTTTATTTTTATGGTTAGCCAGCATCTAGGCTTGGACTTGGAGTCGTCTGTTAAATTATGGAACGCCCTGCCCCAAGAGTTCAAGTCCCTCGCCTGCCATAGATCGTTCAAGAGACTTTTAAAGGTTTATTTTTATGGTTAGCCAGCATCTAGGCTTGGACTTGGAGTCGTGACTCAACTGTGACTCAACTGTGCTTTCTTCTTCTTTATTTTTCTTTTTTTCCCTTTCTCTTTTTTCTTTTTGAGTATTTGCAGTCTGTGTTTTCTGTGTTTTTCTCTCTTTCGTGGAGGCTTGCTTGTTGTATCCTTGGCTCTCGGCCGTTACTTTATCGCCATCATAATACAGGGCACCATTGCCCGTTTGGTCTTCGATACAAAATAAAATTTCAACAACAACAACAACAACAACAATGGCTACTGAGCGGCGCGGCGATCCATTGTTCAAGGTCGTCGGGCTTCTGCCCGACGATGCTCTTCTGCTCAATACTCACTGCGAGGAATTATTTTACGCTGCAGGGATCATGCGAGATGATGCGACTGAGTTGGGTCAAGATTAAGACGATGATCAAACGATCACTCTGACATTGATGCGCTGCCACTGAGCCATGATGAAAAGAATCTCAATGAGGCTGAATCGGTGGCAGAGACTGCGACCAACACCAGTACAGCAGCAGGAATGCAGAGAAAGCAAAGGCCCTTCCAGCCAACGACGCCAGAGTATGTAGCAGAGCGCCGTGTGAAAGTATTCGTATTCGTTCGTCGTATAAACGAATATTTGTTCGGTTGAGCTTATCGAACGAACATTCGAATATTCGGAATATTCATTTCACCCCTAATTACAATTATAGCATTTCCATTTCACTTCGAAATAAGCGTTCGAATGACATAGTCACTGTACTGTAAACTGCTCTTCTGTACGAAGACTGAGTTCGAATTATCCAGTCGGAGCACGTTTCGTACTTCGAATTGCGCATTGGAATTTGACTTGAAGCGACTTGCAGGAGAGAGGTACAACGAAAAAGTTCGAATTACACCGTATTCGAATTAGAGGGAGTATACCTTTAATACTATGATGTGTATAGATAGAATCTTCTATTCCGTCCGTTCAAAACACACCACTCTATCTGTATCACCTGGCTAACTTCTTCACCTACATTCCCTAGCACCGCGGGTATCATGATCACTTTCTTGCTGTGAACATTCGCACAAAAATTACCCGAGAAAACCCAATCACTCCATACTAGACTGTTTTCACAGCCATTTATGCTCTCTCGACTGTCTTCACAGCCATGTTTGCTCTCTCGACGGTTTTCACAGCCATTTTTGCTCGTTGTTCTTCCGGTGCTGTTGAGGTTGCACTCGTAATTGTGTTTATTTTGCCCATGCAAGAGGCTTGGATATATCAGGCAAAAAAAAAAGAAAACCCAATCATGACTGCACACTAGTAGTACCATGAAGGTTTTGAAATTATTATTCTCTTTCTACACTCATACGTCGGTTATCCGGACCCAGAAGTTACGGGCACTTCGGTCCACCTGGTACCTTTTCGGCGAGTTTCAGTGGAGATATTACTACTCTTTTGTCACTTTTGTGGAAATGGTTACAGTAAAATCTGATTTAAGCGGCCACTCCACGGTGCAAGCAAAAACGGTCGTTAAAGCCAGGTGGTCTTTAGAACCAGGTCCAACAGTTTCAGTGTAGAACTGTCCGTGCATGGAAAAATGGTCGTCAAGCGCAGGCGGTCGCTAAAACCAGAGGTCGCTTACACCAGGTTTTACTGTATGTCAAATGCCATATCTATGGCCTTTTCCCATCAAAATATACGTGATTCGGAGTTGTGGACATTTCAAAGTTACGGGCAGTGTCCAGTCCGGGACCGCACGGATAAACGAGGTCTGAGTGTATTTAAGTTATTGTTAGACATGTATGAGAACTTATGGTTGATCAATATGGTGGTAAATACTCACCTGGCAATTTGACGGTAAATACACGTCTGCCCACACACGCTCTCTAAACTGCAGTCAAGCTCCGTGTGAAGACATCCAAGAAGAAGATTGCCTGATGAGTCCAGCGGGGACGAAAGGTACACTGCAATCGAGCTATGTCGTTGCTGTGTCATCTGCTATGTGCCATGCGCTATGCCTGATGTACCAGCCTGCTATGTTGGATACCGCTAACCATGCATCGACCAGGCGCCAGGCGTGGTGGTGGTGGTGGTGAGAAGGAGAGCTCTGTGCCAGAATAACTTTGCGGTTCAGAGAGCGTGTGTGGGCAGGCGTGTAACTGTTATGGACTGCCATAATGCCAGGTGTGCATTTACCACCATATATATTAATCAACCATACGTTCAGCTGCAGTGGAGTCTTCAACTTCATTGTATGAGAACTGCTTGGAAAATATATTGCACAACTGATTGCCTTGACAGCCTGTCCTCGTTTGAGCACCTCGCGTGTGCAAGTAGCAACTATTACCTACATAAGTATTAAACTGAGACGACGTGCACCGAAAGGTTCAGAGTTGCAAATGTAGGACACTTTGTTGACTGCACAGATGCACATAGACTAGATCTTACCTGGTGAGCTGAAACCGTAGTAGACACTGATGACAGCAATGATAAGAACACTCAGCCCCGCCACCATTGCAAGGAATGGTACGGGCCTCTGAGCCAGTACTGTCACTGGTTCAACTGATGAGGATGGTTCATGCTCCACAGCCGTTTCATTCCTCTCTTCTGCTCCATGACCCTCTTCTTCTCCGTGGCAATCTTCTTCAAGCGCCTCTGCTGTTCTATGAGTCACTGCTGCAGTGCACACACATGCACACACAGACACACACCCAAGGGCATTTTAGTGGACACACACACACACGCACATCCCCCGCATACACACATACATGTAAACACATAAACACACACACACCGTGACACACACACATGCTCACACACACGCACGCACGCACGCACGCACGCACGCACGCACGCACGCACGCACGCACGCACGCACGCACGCACGCACGCACGCACGCACGCACGCACGCACGCACGCACGCACGCACGCACGCACGCACGCACGCACGCACGCACGCACGCACGCACGCACGCACGCACGCACGCACGCACGCACGCACGCACGCACGCACGCACGCACGCACGCACGCACGCACGCACGCACGCACGCACGCACGCACGCACGCACGCACGCACGCACGCACGCACGCACGCACGCACGCACGCACACACACACACACACACACACACACACACACACACACACACACACACACACACACCTCAGACCTCAGACATGCCCATCGCGGGAGCGATGATAGCGAACAGCTATGTTAGACATAGCAACTTGTGCTGGGATTACACCATTCAACAGCTTGCAAGGCTGATGAATTGACCGCCACTATTTTTAGCCTGGTATCCACCACACAGCTGTTTGAAGTGACTTTTTCTGGCCACACACACACACACACACACACACATGCTCACACACGCACAAAATTATAGTTCAAAATCTTGAAATTAACAATGTATATAGTGGGCCTATTCGGCATGGACACTGATGGGAGGTGAGAAAAACAATTGTCGGTGCACGGGGAGGGAGGGAGGCAAAAATAAGGTGGAAAAAACCTGCAAAGAGCAAGACTGGGATAGACTATGAGGCCTGATAGAACTGAATCCTTTCCCCTCACCATTTCCATCTGTACTCTGCAACCCTGGTCTGCCATCACTATCGTCATTGCCACGGCCCACACCTGTTCGGGCTCGTCGCCGTACGCCTGTAGTTTCCATGTCAACTGAGCTGGGTAAATCTGTGAGAGAATGTAGAAGGAGAGAAGAATGTAACAATATCATATGAACAAACGGGAGCCACCAAATCTTTGCATGGATGTGGGATGGGGGGGGGGGGGGGTAAAGTTAACAATTCGCCTAAAATCAAATTTTAACCAGTTATAGTCTTCGGGGTGCTGAGTCGAATGGTCTTGGTCCGAGGAAGCTGAGACGCTCCCTGCCTCCTATATTCCCAATCGAACTCGCGCACTTCCACCGAAACTGGGTGACTGCGCCCTACTAGATGAGGTTTGTATGCAAAATGTCACTAAAAGCGCCATTTCGTTCTTATAAAAGCATGGATGACCGCGATTGGCCCATATGTTGTAGTCTTTTGGACACTGAGTCGACTGGTTTTGGTCCGAAAAGGCTGCGATGCAGCGTTCCTCCTTTATTGCCAATCGAAGATGGTTGAACAAGCGGTCACGTGCTCCTGGGTGCTCAAATCACCTGGTCACCGCGCCAGCAGGCGACAACTTTCACACCAAGGTTTAACTGGAGTGACAGGACTGCACCCAAAAAAGGTCAAACAGGCTAGTAAGTTGTACCCTGCAGGCACGGTGACCAGGTGACTGGTGTACGCAGGAGCACGTGACCGCTTGTTCAACCATGTTCGATTGGGAATAAAGGAGGAACGCTGCATCGCAGCCTTTTCGGACCAAAACCAGTCGACTCAGCGTCCAAAAGACTACAACATACATGTATGGGCCAATCGCGGTCAGCTGTGCTTTTATAAGAACGACATGGCGCTTTTAGTGACATTTTGCATACAAATCCCCATCTAGTAGGGTGCAGTCATCCAGAAGTGCGCGAGTTCGATTGGGAAAAAAGAAGGAAGGGAGCGTCTCAGCTTCCTTTGACCAAGACCATTCGACTCAGCACCCCGGAGACCGTACAACTGGTGAAAATTTGATTTTAGCCATAACTTCCCCTTTAAATTATCGGAATGCATTACGTGATCCTCTATTTAGATGCCTAGTGTTGACCCATCCGGTTGGATTTCATTGGAAGATGCGTTAGGGACAGACATAGGTCTCTGCATAGAGCAAAAGGAATATGTAAACCATATTCATCCAGACAGTCAATATTAAGCAATAATAGTGGAACTTGCCTAGGCATGGTCGATCCTTCTCTCGTAGCTGGCTCAACATCTGACGCGCACGGGTGTGGAAGCCCATTTCGGCAACGACGTGACACAAGCGTTTGTATCCATTCAGTTCATCGGCCGAGATGATCTGAATCAGCTTCTTGTTGTGCGCCACCGGACCTTCGCGTTTCAGAATGTTTTCCAGGCTTGCGACGATGGCGAAAGTGCGCAGCAGCTGGTTTTGCTGTGCCGCCTCCCTGAGCATGTCGGCATCCACAGTCAGCAGCCACGGATGTATGTCAGCAATGAACTCGGGCGAGTCAAATAGACTACCTGTAACAGCTAAAACAACACACACGCATGCACGCACACACAGAGGCAGAGAGAAAAAACATTTAATAAAAAAATTAGTCAACTGGACAAAATCTACTCTGCTCTGGGGAGCTACTTATTCCATATATGGAGTTGCTGGATACGAACAATGGAAACCCTGCACCATCATCAAAGAAAGTTGTCCTTGTGGTGCAGATCTGTACAAATCTCAAACAAATCTTCTGCCAGGATTATGGTTTCTGGCCGAAGGATTTGATTGCAATCGAAATCGTAAGGATTTGTAGCAAAGAAACTACTTGCGTCGGTGATGGTGTAGGATTTCCCATGTTATGTAGTGACTGCAGTGTAGATTGGAGAACAGAAATGCTCTCGATACTACATGCAATGGAGAATATCCGTTGTCTCCTGACAGTGGAAATGTCTCAAGTACTGTAGTGGACATTGGAATCCGTCGAGAAGTCAAGCAGCCACGGGGCGCAGCCCCTGCAGAGCACTGCTGCTGGTCCATGTGTTACACTGTGAACGTGAACTGCAGTGCATACACCTGGTACACGCTAAATGCAGTAAGGGCATCCCATCAGATTTCAACGTCCACGACAGTTGCAGCAGTTCAATCACTATAGAAATTAGCCAAAAAAGAGAGGAAAAAGACCTGCTGAAGCACCATCACTACCGCATGTACCATTGACATATCAACTTATATCTCGGCCCCACAGCTCTCGATGGCACCACTGCAGCTATTAGCTGCTATAACAGCACCCAGGGGCAGCACCAAATAAAGCATCAAAGGAATGCTTCAAGAATTGCGACACAAATAGAACCAGTAACTTCAGTTTTGGAAAGTTAAACCCAGGCACCAGGTGTGTACCAGGTAGTCATAGCAACTAGGGAACCAAAGTGTAAGCATAGAGTCCGAAACGCTGTCTGTCTCAACACTGGATTTCGGAGCTCTGCGTGATCCGAGATCACTGCATGACCTCATCACAATCGCTTCCTTGACCCCCAAACTCAATCGGCATCAGCGATGCTGTGTGCGAGCGTGCTCTAAACCAGTCCTGTCCCAAGGGCGACTCGATACGCCAGCTCTGAAGCGGAAACCACATAGTTTTTGTTCTTGTTGCCCGTATCGTCTCTTGCGATGCTATGACTCCCTAACGTATACCATATTTTCCGGAGTGTAAGCCGCACTGGAGCAGCATCCAGATTTTGTTACGGTAACGAAACACAGACATCTTCCCTACTTGTCACCGTTCCTTCGACAATTGTAACATAAACCGCAATGGCCTTTTTGGGGTGAATTGCTTGTATTTTAAAAGAGCTTGGGGGACTGTTAGTCATAACTCGTAACTTACCGGTCCTTTCTTCTTTCTTGATCAAATTAATTGTGATAAATAGGTTGTATCCGCGTCGATTATTCGCATATTTTAAACGGAGATATTCTAGGAGTCAGGTTGAAATCCTGAGTTCTCTTTATTGCCATCATAAAATTGTTGTGTCCGCGTTGATTATTTGAATAGGATAGATATCTGTATGTCGTGGCCAAAAATGGGGGTGCGGCATATACTCCGAACAATACTGTAATAAAAAAGAGAGTGAATATTAGCAGTAGCGATTAACTCACCAGGCACGATCTTGTTTCCCATCTTCGTGCCCTGGTCAGGAGATATCTCCGTGGAGAATGTCCTACACAACAGCTGCAACAAAACGCAGTGAACAGAGCAGAAAATGAACTGCACAATGCCTTGAAATACAGTAGCATTACTCCTACACATACATTTACATGTATGTACTTCCCCTCCGCCCCCCCCCCCCCCACACACACAAGCACATGTACACGTGCACACACATACATACAGAAACGTACACACACACCGAGACACCATTGGACCATTGGACGCCCATCGCCGGAGGCGATGATAGCGATGCTACGGCAGAAGCCATAGCAGCTTGTGCTGGGATTGCACCATTCAACAGCTTGCAAGGCTGAAGAATTGACCGCTACTATTCAGCCTGGTATACAGTCAACTTCGCTTATAACGACACTCGGCGGGGCATCAGAAAAGTGTCCTTATTCACGAAGTGTCGTTATACCCGAAGTCTCATTATATGTGTCACAGTTGGATGGGACTTTGCTCCGGGCATGAAAATTATGTCGTTATTCGCGAATGGTCGTTATATCCGCAGTCGTTATTAGCGAAGTTGACTGTACACCACACAGCTATGAAGTGGCTTTTTTTGGCCAGTGAATCCCTACTTTTTGGTCTTTTTTTTTTTCCCCGCACACACACATCACACCACATACTCCGGCATGCACTGGCTCTTGGTAACCACCCAGGAGAATAAAAGAAAAGTCAGGAACACACATGCGCAGACACACACCTCAGACCTCAAGCCTGCCCATCGCGGAAGCGATGATCGCGAACAGCTATGCTAATTAGACATAGCAACTTATGCTGGGATTACACCATTCAACAGCTTGCAAGGCTGATGTATTGGCCACCACTAATTTTAGTCTGGTATACACCACACACACACACACACACACACACACACACACACACACACACACACACACACACACACACACACACACACACACACACACACACACACTCAGACAAACAGACACACAGGCACACAAACACACGAACACAGAAACACAGACACACAGGGACACACATACACACACAGACACACATATACACACACACCCCACACACACAACACACTTGTTGCTCACTGCCAAAACTGGTCACGTGGGTCTCCCCGGGAGAGGGGAGAGAGACTTACAAGGAATCTTGGAAAGATGGCTCAACTGGCTATTGAACCGCCCAACGGCCAACACCCCCTGAAATCCCCAAAACTCTGGGTGGAATTAAAAATGATCCCACTTATGGGCTCACCACACCCCAGTAGTGGGTGAGGGCAAGGTGCAGAAAAAGGATTGACGGCATCAGGGTATCCGTCCCGGGATCCAACTGCAGTTACCCCTACCCCCAGTGAAGGTAATACTTGCTACTAGTGTGGGTGGCTAAATCAGAGTGGATCTGATATAAGCGTCACTAGCACCATTGATTACACAAGAGTTCATCTAGCCAGAAGCAGTCCATGGTTAACAGGTATGTATACTTCAAATAGAAAGTATATGAAGTTATGAACCCTGAGACCAACAAAGGTGGCAGATACAACAATACACACACCCCACACCCCCCACACCCCCCACACACACGCATACATGTGTCCTGCGGACACTTCTCTCCATATTTCAGAACACATACGCTAAAACTGGTAGGCTGTTGTTAAATACACGGCTTTATTGCCTACCCTATGCAACACATGTAACGTACATGTAGTAGCGTCAGACCTAGCCAGGGTTCACAGCCCTCTACACGTACGGTACTGGGCAGTGAAATCCAACCTCATGAATAAAATAGCGCCGGACGATACGCAGCCCTAGCACTCCACACACTGTTCGGTGCACCTGAGCGTGGTGCTACTTTATGGATAGGGTTGGATTTCTCTGCCAAGAACTGTATTTTGTACGGTCAGACCTCGCTTAGCTGGTCCTCGTTTATCCGGATCCCTCGCCATCCGGAAGAAAATCTTTGGCTACTGATTTACAGCATATGCCATGCACACACACACAGAGTATGTGTGTCCGATTACCCGGTTCCTTCGTCTATCCGGATTTTTCTGGAAAACGGATGTGTGCGGTTATGGGAGGTGTGACTGTAGTATCTTTGGGTGGGTGCGTTCGAGGGAAGGGGGGGGGGGGCAGATTATCACCATTATGACTGACCGGCTGTTGCGCGCGAGATGTGCAAAAAAAGAAAGAAAGAAAAGAAGTTGATTACGTACCAGCTAGCAGGCCGTAGGGTGGCAGACTGTTTCATGTACAACCAGTGTTACCTGAGTGATCATCAACAGCTCTTGTCCAGTGCGTGTATTTGTGTGAAGAGAGAGCTGCCAGATCAGGGGCCTCTCTATGATTTTTCCTTGCCTAGGTCATCATGCATTTTACAAGTGTTCAAACTAACGGGAATGTATTTGCAAAACAATAAGATGTTCCCGCTATCCTCCGTATTACAAGTACAACAGACGTTTCCTTCAGTTTGAACATTACGTACAATGAGCCAGCCAAGCATAGCGAGAGTCCCCCCCCCCCCCCCCCCCCCGCCTCGCCCACCACGCCAGTAATAATTATTATTAGTTTTGTAAAATGCGTTGTCCGTAGTGCCCTAGATAAAGAACAAAACGTAGGGAGGAGGGTCGTAAGTAAAAGTGGCAGCTCTCTCACCACTTGATTCCAAACCGCTTTGCGCTGACCTCCTACTAGGCAGCAGTGCAAACTAATTACATACCCCGAAAGCTTTGATGCGGCGCGCGCGGATTTCCACGGCAAGTAATACTAAGAGTAAGAGTTAGACGTCTTGCGTCCTATGAGGCTATGGGAGTATCGTTTCCAGCACTCCGCACCGCGCCGGTGCTCACCGGAGACCGGATGAGCGGATGGAATTGAAGGACGCTAGCGTGCCGATAGAAACAAGCCTGAACTAAGATCAAGACGTCCAGCTGAATGACTGAGGGCCTGACAGTGAGGCTGAGGACATCTTCTAGCAAGAACTTCCGGTCGTCGCTCGCGGCGCAAGGGATATCACTTTACTTACTGTGAAAGACCAAACACTGATGTCCTTTTGTGTCTCTAAAACTGCACTCACGCTGGAGCGTAGAGGATCTATGACTATGGTATGGCTATGGCTCGGTGTAGTGGCAGAAAGAGACTTGGCTACTGTGCGTCCTGACTCAGACCTGAGCATGAGTAAACCCCTGTCTACTGTACACTGGAATCTACTACAGTAGTAGATCTACGTAAGTGCAGTTACGTGAACAAGACCTGAACTGAAGTGAAGGCTGAAGTCTACTACTTGAGCGTAGCCGTAGATCATGGTAGATCATGGTAGATCATGGTAGATCATGGTAGATCATGGTAGATGTACGAAGTCGAAGTGCTAGCGCTACACATAACTACTTTGAAGTCACGTCTTTATCACCAAGACAGCTAGTCTTTACTTAGTACTACATGTAGTACTAGTACTAGTAGTAGTAGATCTACGTGACAAAACATCCAGAGCTGTAGCTGAATGATAGATGCGTGAGGGAGAAGTACAAAATCTAGTCTGACATGTAAATCTGTCCTTGAACTGAAGTAGACAAGCCTTGTCTTTGTAGAGGAATGAATGTAGTTCGGCGCGGCCAGGGGCGAAAACGGGATTTTGTTTCGGCACTCATGCATAAAGATGTCACCTGCAAGGCTGCAGTGCAGCTTCCAGTTCCAGCGTTTGACTTTGACAACAAAAATCCCCTTTTCGCGCGGGATGCTGCGCACTCGTACTCGTAGAGGGTCTGTACTCGTCAGATCAATCATCAAGTCTTCATAGATTCTATCTTTCTGGATCCTGGATCATGGATCATGGGACGCGATATCATGGAGCAATGTTTTGTCTCGCCTTGTTGATGATACATTGTCCACACTTGGCGCTAGCACTTCATTGACTCTACGTTCTCGTCTTCAAGTCTTGTACATTCCCAGCAAGGTCCATTGTAGTCGAGTTTGTGTCTGCCTATTCCACCAAACCGAGCTTTATGCTCAAGCTTGAATGCAGTAAGGAAACCAAAAGGGATATTAGTGTTTTGGTCTTTGAATAAGTGATTTCCTTTGCGACACGACCCGAAATTCTTGCTGGAAGATGTCCCCAGCCTCAGGCCCCCAGTCGTTCAGCTGAACTTCTTCATCTCTTCAGTTTTAGTTTAGGCTTGTCTCTACCGAAACGCTAGCATCCTGCGATCCAGTCTGATCCGGTCTCCCGTGGGGAGTGGCTCTGGAAACCATAGACCGCTAATTTACCGTGTGAAACCCGTGCCGCATCAAAGCTTTCGGGGTAAGTTAGTTAATTTGCACCAGCTGCCTAGGACTCGAAGGAGGTCAGCGCAAAGGGGTTTGGACTTTGGGATCAAGTGATGCGAGAGCTGCAACTGGTTGCGTTTGGTCGGTGCCATTCCGCCACCATTCCAAAGTCATTCCGCCGTGTTTTGATTCCGGAGCCTTTGTTTGATGCACTGGACAGCGTTTGTTCGGTGCAATTCCGATTCCGGTCGCGGAATGAAGGGGGCGGAATCGATTCTGGCGATTCCTAAGAAAAAGTGGAATGAGGTCTCATTCCGAGCGGAATAAAAATGTGCGGAGCGGCTTCGTGAATTGATGAAGTTCGTTGTTGCTGCATACCTCCCCAACAAAACTTCAAACGTGATTATCGATATACAGAAATGTTGGCGGACATCGTCCAGGGTATAGGCTGGTACTGTAACCTCGGGGACGGCATAGTAACGTGTTCGTGGTACATGTATTTTGACACTTCGCTGCCTGAGAAAGTGTTCGCCCGGGATCGTTGATGAACTGGAAATATGCCCTCGCACCTCAGCTCTTCATCGTCGTCGGGCAGGGCCTCTAGAATCACAAGGAGGCGAGTCAGAACAAAGTGACCCAAAGAAGCACCGAGCCTGCCACTTCACTTCTTCTTACAACAGTGCCTCGTCTCTGTCAAATAAACACGAGAGCTAGAGACGTTTCTGTGACTGAGACGAGGTCGACCGGTCGTATAGCATGATGAAGTAGCGGCCAAACGCCGCCTGCAGGCACCCTTACGATCGCTCGTTGATCTACGCCGTGTTTGGCCGCTCCTTCATCATGACTGTCGTAGGGACATGCAGAAACTTACGGAAGCATAGCAACTACCAGGACTGGCATTTAGTAGTCTTCGTGAGGCTGCAATAGGGCTTGAAAGTGATGACGTCAAAACGGCCAGGGAGTAGTAAGTTGACATCAGATTTCTATTTTTGGATCCACTAAGGTGTGACTTTGTTATTGCCTAAGTATGTGGGTGCATAGCAACCCACTCATGTCGCATGCAGGTGTGACTTTTATTTCGCCACCAGCTGTAACCCCGCCCCCAGTAGCCAAATCAGTCAGTTTCACTGGTTACATCACCTTGCTGAGAGTAAGACGGCTTGAAATGTGCTTGGATCCATACAAAAACTGGATCCAAGTGGATCCAATTTTTGAATTTTTGAAATTGTTGCTATGCTGTGACGTAGCACTTTCAAGCCCTATTTGTGCAAACAACAGGTAATACGTTTCCAGAGTGGCGCAACACTTTTGCCAGATTCTCGAATCCATGCCAGCGCGTTTGTTTGCTACGCTCATTCCGATTCCACGATGGGTACCGACGTCATTCCATGCCCATTCGGGAATGACCGAACAAATGCAACTTTAGTAAATTACTTATGACCCTCGCTGTGTCCACTCCTTACCTAGGCCAATACGAACAACGCATTTTGCAAAACGTGTCTGGTTGGGGGGGGGGGGACTCTCACTATTCTTGGTCTATTGGCTAGGTCATTGTACGTGATATTCAAACTGAAGGAAACATCTTTGTAATACGGAGGATTGCGGCTACATCATATTGTTTTGCAAATACATTCCCAACATTTTTTCGATGAATTACTGGAGTTGAAAGTGCGATTTATACTCCCGAAAATACGGTACGGATTTTGATCGCAACAGCTTGTCAGTTATCTGATTTGCAAGTACTGTAGCCGTCGTCGTCGTTCAAAATATATCTTGCAAAAGAACGGCGACTGATTTGAACCAAACAGGCAGTCATGCTGCCCACGCGAAGTCCTGTAGAGAAGGCGACGGTCACGGTCGACTTCCCTTTAGAAAATAGCCAGGCAGCGGAGAGGAAGAGAGATGAGCTTGCGAAAGCAAGAGTGTCGATCCCGAGCAAAAAATATTTGTCACCAGCGCCGAGAGCAGCGATGAGGAGGTTCAAAAAAGTATGAACCCTTCATTGGACAATAAATTCGTCACGGCCAGTTGTCATTCTTTACCTTACCTTCCATCATACCAAGTTTTATCGTCTCAAGTGCACGCGTTGATGTCCAAAGTCTCAGTTCAAATTGTCGAAAGATAAGCGACAATATTGCTGACGCGGACCAAGTACTCACTTGTCGCTCTGTTCACTGTGTTTTGTTGCAGCTGCTGTGTCGGACATTCTCCACGGAGATATCTCCTGACCAGGGTAGGAAGATGGGAAACAACATCGTGCCTGGTAAGTTATTTTCTTCTTTATCAAGTGACAAGTGGAATCCGGATTAATGTAAAGGATTCCCGATTATATGACACACACGAATACAAGTCGCACACAATGATAAACCACACCCCCTCGTTCTTATCTGTGCCATGCTGTTCAGTATTAACAGTAGGATGTCACACTCCAATTTAAGGTCCAGCCCGTTCTTTGCCCGAGTAGTTTTGTAGGAAGGTGCAACTTATCAGGCGCGTAGCACCGCCGTTGGCGGTGGTCCGGCCAGGGGGGATCTTCCCCGCGGACCTTTTTTGAAATTAGGGTGCAAAATCCTGCATTCTGGGCACTTTTGCCATTGTTTTACTATGGTGGTCGTGGTCGGGCGAAAAAGTGGTCCGGCCAAAGCCGCTGCGGCTGCTACGCCCCTGATTATATTCGGGGGAAATAGGGGTACATTTTCAATGCCTGTTTTTGATTGCAATGTGATGGTGGCTGGTTTCTGCATACTATACCCCAGAGAGTACTAACATCACAATACACAACACGGGCGACAGGAATGAAGAACGGCATGGTTCTCCCTACAGGACTGGCGAATCGAGTCGCGCTCGGGGCAGGGTCGATTCAGAGCACGCTGGCACACTGCATCATTACTCTGGGCTGGGTTTGGGGCCAGCACGTCTAGGCAGAGACCATGGGTCACCCCAAACACCAAAATCCAGGGTCGGAACACACAGCGCTTGGGATTCCGTTGCCTCAAAATCCTAGTCCCACAGCTCTCGACGCTAGCTAACACTGCAGCCACAACAACAGATTTTTATGATCACGGGCTCTTTGGAAAGCTTGACCAGATGTAGGGGCAGAATAAATCGTGTCCTGTAGACTAAATGTTCTCCTCTCCGCCTCTGTGTCTTTGTGTGTGTGTGTGTGTGTGTGTGTGTGTGTGTGTGTGTGTGTGCGTGTGTGTTGGTTGGTTGGTTGGTTTAGCTGCCGCAGGCAATCCGTTTAACTCGCCCGAGTTCATTGCTGACATACATCCGTGGTTGCTGACTGTGGATGCCGACACGTTCAGGGAGACAGCACAGCAAAACCAGCTGCTACGCACCTTCGACATTGTCGCGGACCTGGAAGACACTCTGCAGCGGGAAGGTCGGAAAGCGCACAACAAGAAGCTGATTCAAGTCATCTCGACTGATGAACTGCATGGATACGAACGCTTGTGTTACGTCGTTGCCAAAATGGGCTACCATACCCGAGTGCACCAGATGCTGAACCAGCTTCCAGAGAGGAATCGACCGTTGATAGGCAAGTTGCAGTATTTTCTCTCAGTGCTCATAGTAACATGGAAATTGTGGGCACAAGTTATGCGATCGTGTCCACCAACTAAACCAGATTTTGAACAGTCAGACGTGCACAATCTAGCACGAAACTGACAAGGAGTACAGTCCACTGTGCGTACAACGACACTCGGCGGGACATCAGAAAAGTGTCCTTATTCGCGAAGTGTCCATATACCCGAAGTCTCATTATATGTATCACAGTTAGATGGGCCTTTGCTCTGGGCACGGAAATTCTATCGTTATTCGCGAATTGTCGTTATATCCGCAGTCGTTATTAGCAAAGTTGACTGTACTGAAACATTCCTTGGTTCACTATCTGAGTTCTCAGTGCTCATAGTGTTCATGAATATGCTTTACGTGTCCCTTATGGAACCCACAGTCAACTGGGAACTTGTGGCCAGGCACAAGTAAGGGGTACATGGATGCAGCTAATGGGGTTTCTCGGCACTTGTGCCAGTGGTTGTGAGACTGATCCACTCACCCCCACCGTTAGGCGCTGCATCTGCCGCTAGGGTTTACCGGGTGTTAGCGGCCGTCGTGAGTTCCCTTCGTGAACGGACACGATAATTATGTATGTGTCCCTTATGGACTATGGAGACATCTATGTCTGTCCATAATGTATCTTTCAATGAAACCCAACCAGAGGAGTCAACACTAGGCATCTTAATTGATGGCCATTCAAGGCTTTCCGGTAATTTCAATGTTTTCCGCCGGTACATCTGATCGAGATATGGTCAACTAGAAGGCCAAGTCTCGCCTCTCTGTGTTGTTGCGATGACAGCAGAATTTGTACTTTGGTTGAATGCCAAGTTGCCAACAGACAGCAATTGCGCTAAAATACAGCCGTGTTTGTACAGTATGTGCCTGGAATGTTTGAGAGAAAAGTCGTGTTCTCACCTCCCCCCCCCCCCATACACACAGTTGGTATATGAACAAACAAAAAAACATCCGTGCAAAATTGTGGACTCTCTTTGGGAGTCATTTTATATATGTATTTTATATACGTATGGCATTGTTACATTCGCCTCCTCTTGTATATTCCCCACAGATTTACCCAGCTCAGGTGACATGGCAACCACAAGCGTACGACGGCGAACCACAAGCGTACGACGGCGAACCCGGACAGGTGTGGACGGTGGCAATGGTGATAGTGATGGTAGATCAGAGTCACAGAGTGTGGATGGAAATGGTGAGGGACAAGGTTACAGTTCCATCTGTCCTCGTAGTCTATCAAAGTCTTGCTCTTTACGAGTCTTCTCTTCCTTATTGTTGTCTACCTCCCTCCCTCCCCCACCCACTGCCAATTACTATTCAGGTGATAAGAGTCATCTCTGGAATAGTGCTCTAAATCCAATAGTGCCCCATTCTCCAAAAAAATAAAAATTTCACGGTTCGCGTGAGACTCGGCTGGAAGCCCAGTTTTCCGCATCCGTCATGGGAACGCCACCACCCTCTAGGATCAAAGGCGAAAATGCAGCGCCTAAACGGTGGGAGGCGAGTAGATCAGACCCACCACCAAGTGGTCAAAGACCGAAATCCCATTAGCTACATCCATGTTACCCTCGTGCCAGGCCACAAGTTCCCAAATAACTGTGGGTCACAGCACGGCTGGAGAAATTCCTTCCGCTTCCAAGCACGACTTGAACCTGGTACCCTCTGTTTCTCAATCATGGTCTTAGACCAACCCACTATGCCTGCCTGCCAGTGAAAAAAAATCCCAGTTTCAAAAAAAAAGCCAGTGAAAAATAAAGCCCTCTCTTGAATAGTGCCCCACCCCCCCCCCCCCCGGGGTCTTATAACCAAGCGCATGTGCAAGTTTGGTGTTTTTTTGCTTATGTACATGCCCATACCATTGCATTGCATTGGTGGTTTCAGGATCAAAATCTCAGTTTCTATTGCCATTTCTGTTGACTTGTGATCGTCTGCAGTAAATATTAGGCTCTGTTTCTTTTCCTTCTTTGTTTTTCTGCTGGATGACATAAAGGTACCAGCATTGAGAAAAACAGCGCCCTCTCTTGAATACAGTCAACTTCGCTTATAACGACACTCGGCGGGGCATCAAAAAAGTGTCCTTATTCGCGAAGTGTCGTTATATCCGAAGTCTCATTATGTATTACAGTTGGAAGGGACTTTGCTCTGGGCATGGAAATGCTGTCGTTATTCGCGAATTGTCGTTATATCCGCAGTCGTTATTAGCGAAGTTGACTGTAGTACCCCATTTGTGATGGGATTTATAATAATAGTGCCCCATGGGGCACTAATCGCACGAGCATGGTATTTCTTTACCTCCAGTGTCCATGCCGAATGTTCCACTCTATACATTGTTGTTTTGGACTACCAGTATGTAAATTTGTGCGTGTGTTTGGCATGCATGTGTGAGCATGTGTGTGTTTGCATGTGTGCGTGTATGTGTGTGTGTGTGTGTGTTTGTTTATGTTTGTGTGTGTGTGTGTGTATTTGTGACACATGGAACAGCAGAAGATTGCCACGGAGCAGAAGATTGCCCCGGAGAAGAAGAGGGTCATGGAGCAGAAGAGAGGAATGAAACGGCTGTGGAGCATGAAACATCACCACCAGCTGAACCAGAGGCAGTACGGGCTCAGAGGCGCATACCATTCCTTGCAATGGTGGCAGGGCTGAGTGTTCTTATCATTGCTGTCATCAGTGTCTACTACGGTTTTAGCTCGCCAGGTAAGATCTAGTCTTTGTGCATCTAGCAGTCAACAAAGTGGCCTACATTTGTAACTGCTCGCTGCACGGTCTTAGTGTGATGCTTCTGTAGTTGATAGTTGCAACTTGTGACATGCCAGGTGCTCCAACGAGGACAGGTTGTCGAGGCAATTTAGTTTTCCAACCCAATTTTCCAAGAATTGCTTTCGTAAATGAAATGCTCCGGTGTTAAGCCAATAAATAAAAATAAAAATTCACGGTTCGCGCTGGACTAGGCTGGAGGCCGAGTCTTTCGCATCCGTAGGGACACCACCACCCGCTGCGGATCAAGGCACAGATGCAGCACTTAAAGAGGTGGGAGGTGAGTAGATTAGACCCACCACAAAGTGGTCAACGACCGAAATCCCATTCGCTGCATCCATGCTGCCATCGTACTGTGAGCCAATAGCATTCATGTGAAAGAGAAAAGACCAAACAGTTACGTGTTATGACTGACAGTCCACCGAGCTTCGTAGATATGTTGCAGCTAGGTGTTAGGTCATTGAATATCTGCAGTACTGCCGTCAGTGTTGTGCCTTGACTCACTATCTCACAGTATAGTATCCCGTTACCTTGGTGGAGGTGGATCTGATCTATCCTCCCCCACCGTTTAGGAGCCGCATCTGACACCTGATCACGGGGTGGTGGCGTCCCACGGAAGCGGAAAGGTGGTTCTTGACCAGGGAGTTGTATGACTCCTTGTTCTTGACCTGCCCGGTACGCGATTCCGTCAATTTTTATTTATTTTTTTGGTGGAGTGCTGGTCATAACTCGTAACGTATTGGTATTTCTCGTTAACTGTAATTTAATAGGATGATAAATAATTTTGAAACCCGCATGGTACTAGTGCGCCACGGTGACCGATTTGCCAGGGACATTTCTGTCCATTGGTTCACAAGCGGAAAGTGATCACACTACTCAGGACACAAGGGAATGTTGCTTAAGCAGCCAGCCAGCCAGCCAGCCAGCCAGCCAGCCAGCCAGCCAGCCAGGCAATACCAATAGAGTGGAGTGTTTTTTGGACTGAAGAGCAGATGATGTCTATTTTTAGGAGTGCAGGAGGGGAAGATGTGTGGGTGTTTTTGCTGCGGCATTTCCGGAGTATAAAAGCCGTGCTGTGCGGAGTATAAAATCCGTGCTGTGCGGAGTATAAAAGCCGTGCTGTGCTGGGCTGAGTGTAAGCAGAACCCAGATAATACTCCTAAAATTTGGCGGGTAAAGTAACTTAGAAGTGATCCACCTTCCTCTCTTCTTCCACCACCACCACCACCACCACCATACTGAGGTTGCGTTTGTTCGGTGCCATTCCGCCACCATTCCCAAAGTCATTTCGCCGTGTTTTGGTTCCGGAGCGTTTGTTTGATGCACGCGACAGCGTTTGTTCGGTGCAATTCCGATTCCGGTCGCGGAATGAAGGGGGCAGAATCGATTCTGGCGATTCCTAAGAAAAAGTGGAATGAGGTCTCATTCCGAGCGGAATGAAAATGCGCGGAGGGGCTTCGTGAAGGTCGTCGCTGCTGCATACCTCCCCAACAAACTTCAAACGTGATAATCGATATACAGAAATATTGACGGACATCGTCCAGGGTATAGGCTGGTACTGTAACCTCGGGGACGGCATAGTAACTTGTTCGTGGTATTTTGGCCCTTCGCTGCCTGAGAAAGTGTTCGCACGGGATCGTTGCTGAAATGGAAAGGAAATGTGCCTTGCACCTCAGCTCTTCATCGCCGTCGAGCAGGGCCTCTAGAATCACAGGGAGGCAAGCCAGAACTATTTTTCGAGCCCGACTATCCATAATGGCACAAAGTGACCCAAAGAGGCACCGAGCCTGCCACTTCACTTCTTCTTACAACAGTGCCTCGTCTCTGTCAAGCACACACGAGAGCTAGAGACATTTCTCTGACTGATACGAGGTCAAATAGCATGATGAAGGAGCGGCCAAACGCCGCCTGCAGGCACTCTGTAGTTCAGGGCGCTCGTTGATCTACGCCGTGTATGGCCGCTCCTTCATCATGACTGCCGTAGGGACATACAGAAACGTACGGACGCATAATTATAGCAACTACCAGGGCTGGCATGTAGTAGTTTTCGCAAGGCTGAAAACAACAGGTACATGAGGTAATACGTTTCCAGAGTGGCGCAACACTTTTGCCAGATTCTCGAATCCATGCCAGCGCGTTTGTTTGCTACGCTCGTTCCGATTCCGCGACGGGTACCGACGTCATTCCATGCCCATTCAGGAATGACCGAACAAATGCAACCTTAGCAAGACGCCAAGCTCTCTAGGAGTACTATAAAGCCGTAACATTTATTTGGAGGTTTATTTTCGGAAACGTTGGCGACGAAAACGACGAAGGAACGTTCAAGGAAATCTAACCTGTTCGAATCGTGCGTGCTTTGAATGCGCAACTTGCTTTACTTATTGCGTTAAAACTTCGGCACCGGGAGTTTTCACCGAAAATAGAACGCGGCATTAAATTCAACAATGCCATGCCACACTGTGTGCAAAATGCACTTAGGATCTGGAAAACTGGTTTACTGAAATTTTCGCGCTACCATTGGGCTTGTAGCCTGTGTGTACTTGTGAATTCAAATTAAAATATACATACATACATGACCTTGACCTTTACGCCCATCGCCGAAGGCGACGATAGCAATGCTACGGCAGAAGCCATAGCAACTTGTGCTGGGATTGCACCATTCAACAGCTTGCAAGGCTGAAGAATTGACCGCCACTATTCAGCCTGGTCTACACCATACAGCTATTTTGAAGTGACTTTTTCTGGCCAGTGAATCCCTATTTTTGGTCTTTTCATTTTTTTCCCGCGGCATGCACTGGCTGTTAGTAACCACCCAGGAGAAGGAAAGAAAAGTCAGGAAGAGTCTGAGAAAGAGAAGAAAGACGTGTGTGACCATAATCGCCGGGAATCGAACCCACAACCTATCGATTGGAAATCGCTGCACATACCACTGCACCATATGGGACACACATACATACATACATACATACATACATACATACATACATACATACATACATACATACATACATACATACATACATACATACATACAGTCATACATACCGTCATACATACATACCAAACCGTTGATGTTGGGAAATATATGTACCGAACATAAATATTACCCCACAATTCCCGGTTTTACAGTAACATTGATTTTCCTGGAGGGTCTAGACATTTCAGAATCTCATTGGAACTGTCTTCGCGAGTGTCGTGATATGCAAGTGAAATGGGTCAGCGTTGAGCAAATTATCGAGCCGTAAAGTGCCTGATTTAATTAAGAGTCAGGGTCGAATTTGTAACAAATTTATCTTTTGGTGCTTTTTCTTGTATTGTGTTTTTGGCTTCAGCTTTACCTGATTTGGGTCGTGCGGAAAAGCTGTTGAAGATTCGCTACTCCAAGGCCAATAACATCTACTCACCGATCCTTGGGGCCAGCACAGTAAACACTGTCGATAACATCTACATCAACCTTGTCATGCTGCCGAAGAAAAATCTAAGCGAAGAGTTCGAGAATGGATTTGAATCCAGCTCCGACGACATGTGGCGGACGGAGCATGCCTTCACTCGCGCAAGCCAGGAGATGCAAAGTGTTAACTTGGAGTCTCTTCTAAACAGCACCCATCATGAGCAATCACCGCATCCCACAGGTCAGACTTTCGGCACGATAGTCACGGCTAGTGCTGGGTGTGGGAAGTCATTTGTTTTTACGAGAGTCGCCCCGATCAAATGGGCAGCCGGTGAACTGTGGCCTGACAAGAAGCTGCTCGTTGCAAGAGAGTTGCGTTTCCCAGACGTGCACAAGGCTACATCCCTGAGTAAGCTACTTGGCCTAGACGGTATCGGTATTGAAGACAGCAATGCCCAGCAGGAGATCTGTGATCATGTTCGTGCACACCCAGAGAGTCTAGTGCTCATTCTAGATGGTCTTGATGAGGTGAACCTGAAAGACATGAGCAGTTTTGTCTATGATGTACTGTTTGGTGAGGAGCTGCAGGGGATTCATCTCATAGTAACATCTCGACCATGTGCCGATGTCTTCCAGTTGTCAGTATTACCTCACTTCCACCAACACATCGAGCTAATGGGATTCAGAGCAGATGATGTGGAGAGGTATATCCATAACGTGCTCAGCCCGGAGAAAGCAGGGGCACTGGTGGCAGAGGTTGATCGATCAGCATATCTACGCGGCATGATGGCGACCCCATTCATGGCACAGGAAGTGTGTATGCAGTATCACTTTGGCTTGGATGCACCGCAGTGCATGACAGACATGTTTGAGCAAATGATTGTGCAGATTATCAACCGGAAATACGCCCGCGCATACAAGCAGTGGAATGAAGTACCAGTTGAGGCACAACTGCTGGTGATGGAAATAGGAAAGTTTGCCTTCAATATGCTTGTCGAGAAGCGGATGATCTTCAGTGATGCCGATCTCCAGAAGCATTCTCTCAGTGAGCATGCCTACAAACTAGGCTTATTGGTGACAGGCGAGGAATCTCTATCAAGGGATATGTTCAAGCAACATCGGTTCAGCCATCTTACCACTCAGGAGTACCTAGCAGCTATGTACCTTGCCAGACACCCTCTGCACAATGTCATGAGCAATTCTAGTATTATTCGACTGGTGGAAATCCTCGGCGCAGAAACGGCACATTTGAGAACATTCTGGGCTATGTTTTGTGCTCAGCTGACTGCAACACAAGCCGAATACCTCGTAAACTCGTTATTAACACGAAGAAAGGTACAGAAGCCAGAAGGAGAGATCGTGGATTTTCTTTTTTATTCTACGCCTATTTCCAACAGTATGGACTTGGTTCAGTTACCCGACCTTTCTGCATATTTCAAGCAGGGAAAAGTGGAAAGAGCATATCTTCAGGGTCTCGCATTTCACTCCTTCGCCGAGCTGGTGGTGCATCAGAAAGGTGTCAACACATCACTGCCGTCAATACGCGCATTGCTGGTATCGAACCAAGGTGTGAGATTTACCATGGATCAACAACCTGCGGAGCAGCGATCGATTGACATGATCCTTCACCATCACCCGCAAGACGTTCGGAAGGTGACCATACTTGTACATTTTTGGATTCCGACCCTCATCGTTTACTTCCCAATGTCATTGGCGAAATGCAGTGGTTTGCGAGTGTTGTCAATCAATCTCATCAATGTGCCTAGTGCCCTGGCTACTGTCACCTCTGCTGTACAGCATTCTGCCAGAAATCTACAAGAGCTGAATCTGTATTGGACTCCGGTTTCTGCCTCTTTGTTAACTGCACTTTCATCATGTCACCGACTTCAAGATCTCCAACTCACATATAGCAGTCGGATGGACACAAGGGTAAGTGCTTTGGCTAGTGCATTTTCCAATCTCACAGCCCTTGAAAATTTCGAACTGGAAAGTGATTGTGGCCTTGAAAGTGATGCGGTGGCTGAAATCTCCCGCGCACTTCACCGTAGTAGTAAGTTATCCAGTGTTTGCTTTAGGGATTGCGGCTTGACAGCATCGGTGCTTCCTGCCTTCACAACAGCCCTGCAGTACTGGAAACGCCTGAGGAGCTTGAAGCTCATCCACAACAACTTCAGTGATACTGGCTCAATCGTAGCTTCTCGGTTTTTCTCTGCGATTTCAAAACTCCCAGATTTGCATGGTATTGGCCTTTACAATTGCAGTTTGCCTGAAAGTACTGGCTTTGCCATTGCGACTGAGCTGTATAACATTAGCACAATGCAATTTTTGACCTTATCAAATAATCCCAGTCTAGGCAACAAGGCTGTTGTAGCCATTTTGCATGCACTAAGCCAATGCAAAAAAATGTTCGCAGTTCGTCTGGAGAACTGTGGTCTGACGGCCGCATCGTTGCCAGCTATTACCACTGCTCTGCAGAGGTGGCCGAAGCTGACATGGTTGCAGCTTCATGACAACGACTTTAGTGCGGTCACAGCCGAACAGACCAATGACTTCATTGCCGCTGCCAACGCCCATAAGAAACTTACTTCTTTGACGCTACGCAAAGGAGGCATGCCTCCCTCTGGTAGACCAGCTTTTAATATACTGATGTCCGATGACTCGTATCGTTTGGTCGACAGTGTAGATTGCCTGCAGGAGTAACGACTCTCCTCTCTCTCTCTCTCTCTCTCTCTCTCTCTCTCCATTGGAGTGAGAAAGGTTTTCATTGAGCGGCTTGCTGTGAGAGGAGGACTGAGACTTGCCGGCACTAACGGCAAATTGCCAAAAAGACCTCGCGGCCATGGAGCTTCGGGACTCATTCTTTTCTGAAGTGCACGCGCTGAGCTGAAGCTGAATTTGTACCTGCTGTTTACTCCACACAACACCAGTGTTATGATTATTCACAGGACTTTGTGCATATTTACCTCCAAATTATGTTCCGTGAACGACTACGTCAGTGCCTAGTAGTAACTTTTTTCCCCAATAGCTCCGGAGAAGTGTTTTCATTTTTTTTAATTGGCCTCACCCACCACACTTATGCCAGTTTATCTGTGTACAAGTACTGAAGTAAGTGGTAATGGTGACTGTAGGCTTTGGAACTGTTCGCTTCTCTTCCAGCAGCAGAACCAGATGCTAAGGATCATATTTCCTTGACTCTCTTGCCTACCTTTTTCCATAGTAAAATTATGCACATCGGTTTTAGACATTTGCTGCCTGCAATTTTCTAGTAAAATTATGCACTTGAGGGTTTACATGGCTGTCACCGTCATCGCTACTGTGGCATAGATGTACATGTATGACGTATTACAAACACGCCGTCTGATGAGTGTTTTTAAATCATGGAACTTTAACTCGGAGTCACGATAACGATCTTGGTCCCGGTTGCTCTGCCTTGCGTAATACGCTCTGCCTTGCGTAATACTAATACGCTCTGCCCTTGTTAGGAGATTGAGCACTATTTGCGGCACGGTTCTGATGCACTATATGTATCACATATTATACCTGTATCCATTTGTGGAAAGGATAAAAGACCAAGGAACTACAAGTTACGCTTTAATGCCCATTAACACCACCAGTTACTAAAGTAAACAATCAGCTCATGCGATAACATTGCACGACACTGACCGACGGTGCTGACGTTCTGCAAATTTCACTCAAATCCATTGACAGACACCAAAGTAACGGTCAATTCAATGCCATATGAAATTTAGGACCAGGCTTTAAGCCTCTTTCACATTCGACAGGGCGTGAAGGGAAGCGACGTGAGGATCGATGGGAAGCGACGGGACGGTCCGTTGGCGTCCAATGTGAACATCAGGAACGGGAACGCAACCGTACTACCGTACAGATCTGGAAGCGACGGGAAGAGTTGGATCGATCCAACTGTCCATACCGTAGACGGGGACGCAAGCGTACAAAACGGCTGCAATTCGAGTGTGAACAGGAGACGGTGTCGTGCGCCGACTACTCCTGATTCGTACTTGGAAATTTTTGGCATTTCGAACACTGGGCTTCCCATGATAACTAACAGAATGGTCAGCACGACGTGAGTTAAATTTTAGCAAGATAAGATCTCATGTCACTTATTGTGTTTAGGGATTGTTCAGGAGCGTGACAGACGAACTATTCTATCATTTCCCGGGGCTATTATTTGAATGCCACAACTTCAAGTTCAGGGCTAATTTTTGGGTCTTCATGAAAAACTGCTATTGTCAACTTGATTCCGCTTCTTTGAAGGAGAAATAGTTGAAAGGAAGTCCCGAAAAACGAGAAATTAGATCCGAAAGTCACCCCGTCACGGGCGTACCTTATGACTCGCGCCGTTCGACGTTGAACATCGCAACGACTGCTGCATGTCGTGTCGTACGAGTCGTACAGGATTTTGCAGCTCACCCCAGCCTTCCCGACAGGCCCTTACGTGCCGTACCGTCAGCGTTGCGTCGAATGTGAACTAGGCTTAATCCTAAATTTCATATGGCATTCAATTGACCGTAACTTTGGTGTCTCTCAATGGATTTGAGTGAAATTTGCACCACACACTCCTGCCACTATGCTGGCCCTCTGGACATGATTTAAAAGTTCGTGCGCCTCACTGACAGGCTTTCCATGCCGGAAAAACTCAAAATTCCAGCATAGTGCCACGGTTGGCGAGCCACCCAGGAGCCAAACAAATACATTTACAATTTCTTCACATTTTCTAGCCAATTCTGTCCGTGCGCAGGATCCCAACCTAAAAAACGTCCAGAAGCAGCCATGGGTGGTGGGATAAGGCCCTTCAACGTGGCCCTGGAATCTGTCACAACGGCAGGAGTGGGCGTTCTGTTACAGACTCCCACAGACCCAAGTCAATTTTTGAATTTTTTTAGGTTCAGGGCGTGCTACGAGGTCGTACCTTTGATACAACATCCAGTGCTGGGACCTCCACAGCAAGCCATTTCCACAGCGCTTCAAACCGAATCCAGGATACCCTCCAAAATCGGCAAAGACTACCTACCACTCACGATCACGTTCCACTACTGCCTAATCCTACCTGACTTTTTGACACGACTCAAACTTGCCAAAGTCACTAAATCAACGTCAACTACAATATTCAATAATCAAGCCACATATGTGCACTGTCACGAGGGTGCTGGCAAAAGTCCTGCTGCACGTGGTTTTTAACGTGATTTTTGGACTTTTTTGGACTTGGAGCAAAATTCTGCACACTTTCGCGTGTTTCCATGGTACGACAAGTTGCGCATGGTCTGCTCACATTCAAATACAGTGCTGCTAACAAATAACAGCGTGCAACAAAAAATTCTTTCCTTGCAAGGGCACATTTTCGGCCATAACTCTTGAACGGCTGGTCAGATCGGGACACAATTTTCAGAGAATTTGCAGCTATTCATGCTCTTTCAACTGACGTAGCACTAAATATGAATTTACAAATTCGATTTTCAGCGAATTTTTGGGTAGTCTGCCACCTTAAGTGTTGCTGACGGCCGAATGCATGGTTGCCTGTGGAGCACATTACATAACTTTACAGTCTCCTATAATACGCATCCTGTCCGACGGCAAAAGAGTCTGCGGATTTAGTTTTTCTGCACGTTATCAGCAATGCAGGACTGCTGGTCTTCATGAACTTGGGTCTCCTGTAACGCGCATCCTATCTATGCTTTCGTAATGCTAACATAATGCTCGGGATAGCACTCGCTACTGATCTTCAGAAACTTGGCCTGACTATCAACCACAATATCACTGTTGTAATGTTCATCGTTCCCAAGCGGTCGCTGGTTTCTCCCTCAATTTCATCGTACTGTTGTACGACATGCTATACGACATCCTTATACCGTACAACACCGTATTGATGTCTGGCGCGCGCTGTCGCCTTCATCTAGTGTAGTAGAATTTACTTCGAAGTATTATTTTACTAGGGAACTCCCAACAGGCGTTACCTTTTTTACTGGGAACCCTAAGAATGACTTGGTGCTTGTGACAAATGCAGAAAGGGGCTTAGCTTGACGACATCCAGGTGGAAGCATGTTCCATCTGACTGCTCCCAAAAATGAAATGGCATTCAGGCCGTAACGAGACGTAGCTCTGGGTAGGTTCAGAGCGGCTGAAGCTTGACCACGGGTAGCAGCATTTGTGCGGCATGATGCAGAGCGGGGGGTAAATATCGTGCAAAAAGAGGACTGGTGCAACGAGATAGACACCTAAAAGCAAACACAAACAGCTTCATGTTTACACGGCGAGAGAAAGTATACAGGTTATATTTGGTGAGAATGAAATCGATAGAGGTGTACTGATGACCATGCACCGTAGGAAGATGGAGAGATTTATGGAACAGAGAGACTTTTGCTCCCCGAGCTTGTGTATGTAAAATAGTATTTTACGTCGACCATGACGGCTCGCTTTGAATTGCAGAACGGCTGGTCCGATACGAACTCTAAAACCAGAAAAATATTAATTGCTACAATTCCCAACCCTACCACAAAGAACTGATCGGCTACATCATTGTATTGCAAAACGTTTCGATCTGTTCAAACAACATTCATGATGAGCTAGGCAAAAATGCATAGCGTAGGGCTCTGAGCGAAAGAAATGAACTTTCTCTTTGCCTTCGAGGGTAATACGACACCGTCGACTCTGCAACTTGATGACCTAGGCCAAAAAATAGGGATGTTATAAATTGTTCATTTCTCCTATTAAATGTTATGACAACCTAGGATTCGAACCCGCCCTGCATGTATCCCCCCCCCCCCCAATACACTTCGCATACATACTCATTCTTCCAAGTTGCTTCACGTTATCATTGTATTCCAAAAAGTTTCCATCTGTTCCAATAATAGGCAAAAAAGCATAGCGTAGGGCCCTGAGCGAAAGAAATAAACTTTCTCTTGTCATTCGAGCTGGTTATACGACACCGTCTGCCACCTGATGACCTAGGCAAAAAAGCATTGAGATGTTATAAATTTTTCTTTTCTCCTATTTTTCAGGCAGCATGTGTGTTGACAGAGAACCACCAAACATCTTACAACTAATGTACGTTGGCAGAGGGCAGGATCTCGAACATCTTGGTTCCATCCACTCCACAGCGTCATTAGCAAGTGCTCATACTAAAGAATCTAGGAACTGCGTGTTTCTCGCACCTTTTGAGGCTTCTGCTGGAGCAGACGGCACGCTAGGTCACCGAGCAAGCGGGAAGAGCACGGTTTATGAGACGCCTTGTACAGGTAGACTCCCTCTAATTCGAACCTCAAATTGCCAGGCCCTAAATTCGAATTATCCGGAACTTCTAATTATCCAAATGCAGTCCCATGTACTGATATGTATGTCAAAATGCTCGAAATTGCGTGCTGATTATTCTTGCACATTTTATTTGCATCAACGAAACATAGGTGGTCATGAACAACGAAATCAGTTCATTTTACCAAAACACTGGATCGACATGAAGTCATTGGACATTATTTTCATCTTCTACGAAGTTCTAGTGAATCAGTTTTCAATCGCTGCAGTTGTCCTGAAACGATTTCAACGCAAAAGAACAGCGCTGCCTTCTCTGTCGTCATGAAAGCCCGTTGGAGAGCAGCACCTCGTTCTGAAGAACGAAAGTGGAGCATAGGCATAGGCAATTTTTACGACTTCCAGTTGTTGTTCAGTCCTAAACTTCTTTGCGCATGAGTTGGCGCGGCATGACAAGCCATTGAGATCCGCGAAGGGAGCCAACCACCTGGAAGAAGTCGTCTTCAATCAAATCTTTGCACTTTGCCTTGCACAGGCTTGGATCAAATTTCGAGAGAAGGTGGGTTTCTTCAACGCTATTGTCGATCCTGGAGCGGACCAGGGATCAATTTTTGAGTTACTCTTGGCTAGAGAAGGAGAAAAAATGAACTTCGAATTACGAGTAGAGTAACTCCAACTCGCTTCAAAATAAGCGCTCGAAGGACATAGTCACTGTACTGTAAACTGCCTAACACCTGAAGCGAAGAGGACGTTCTATTTATCCATTGTGCAATCGACTCTCGACTATGCCAGTAACGCTTATCTGCACTGTCTCAGCGCCACCCTGTTCAATAAAATCGTGACGGTCAGTCACATAGCAATGAAGAAAGTTTTTGGGTTTGACCGTATGATGTCTACTGAAATTGTTCTCCGCAAATATCATCTCTATTCTTTTGAACAGCGCACAAATCTTAAACTCTATGTTTTCGTGTACCGCTGCTTGACCCCACATCTTGCTAGTCCCCTTCTCCAATACTTGTTCCAGCTTAGGGCTGCTGTGCCTGGACACCAGGCTCGCACGCGCGGCCAGGCACAGCGCGCATTAGTTCTTCCGCCTGTTTCTACGCAATATGGCATGCGTTCTATTTCTTTTCTGGCGGCAGACAGATGGAATGCTCTTCCCACTGACTGCCGTCAGGCCCCGTCTCTTACTCTGTATGTAAACATGGTAAAAATTCACCTAGGGTTCCCAGTAAAAAGGCAACGCCTGTTGGGACTCCCCTAGTAAAATAATAAAAATACTACTACTACTACTACTACTACTCTTCAGTACGAAGGCAGAGTTCGAATTATCCAGCGGGCGCACTTTTCGTACTTCGAATTATGCATTCGAATTTGACTTGAAGTGACTTGCAGAAGATCGGTACGACGAAAAAGTTCGAATTACACGGAATGTTCGAATTATACCGTATTCGAATTAGAGGGAGTCTACCTGTAATTCAACTAGCAAGTAGATCCGAACTCCGTGGCATGTGCGCTCGCTGTGCACTTCTCATCGGTCCAAAGACCAGAACAACAGTTACTAAAGTCGACATCCCATTGGTAAGCAGTAAGCGATGCACTTAGCATTCCTACTCTTCCAAGTTGTTGCTTCACGTTATGATCTTGCATGTTATAGCCAGGGAGTAGTACAATATAGGTATTGTCAAGAGTACATAACCCCCCAAGAGTACATAACCCCCCAGAGTGTGCAACGCCTGATCCAGCTCTGTGTAGGGTCTTGGTCGAGCGGAATCGGGTCTTTGCGTCATAATACCGTACACATCTGAGGGGAACCCGGGGAGTCGCGGGTACTCTTGGATCAAAAACAATGGTGCCCTGCCTCGAGACCGGCCTTGCGCTGGTGTGAAGTGTACGCATGACATCAGAAGATCCGATTCCGCTCGACCAAGACCCTACACAGAGCTGGATCAGGCGTTGCACACTCTGGGGGGTTATGTACTCTTGGTATTGTACTACTCCCTGGTTATAGCCCTATTGGACTATTGTGGCCAGCAAGCTGCAGCTGTCTTTGATGGTACGGTACGGGACAGGTACAGGATGGCGGCACAAACCAACAAATACACGTACACATAATGCTGGTACGGTACGGGACAAGTACGGGATAGCGCCAGGCATTCGCGCATGCCGACGGCTTGATGATACGGTACAGGACAGGTACGGGATAGTGACGTTACTAAAGTAACGTCTTTTGCATAGTTACGGGAATAATGTACAGCTGTGTCAAGACAGGCTGTGTTTACATGAGGCGTTTCAACCCGGGTTGAGTTCGACCCGGGTCAGATTTCAACCCGCCATGTGCACAAAGTGAATGGCGCGTTAGCATTGCGCTTGACCCGGGTTGAAATTTCGCCCCGGGTTGATTTCAACCCTCCCCCCAAGGGGAGAGTTGAAACCAACCCGGGTCAAGAAAATCGTACAAACGTACTTCTGTGCGTATCTCGCGCCAGGTTTGAACAGCACTGCACATGTAAATTTCGCGCGAACGGATTCACGTGACCATACAGGACTGTAGAAGTGGACTTTTGACGGCATATCAGTATTTGACCCGGGTCAACTGTCTTCATGTAAACGCTCACCTCTTTTGTCTATCGTACAGACTTTCAATCGTGCTTGTCTTGGGTGCGCTCACATTCCCCTCCAATTTTATCATAATTATAACTAAGAACCTTCCAAGTTGGAAGGTTGTTGGAATGCGCGTCCAAGATGTGCTAGAGCTGTGAATGCGTATGCTAGCATGCAATTGGTTACTCCATACGGTGTATGTTCACTCTTGTACAACGCTGTTCACCGCGCCAATGCGTCATGGTAGGTGACCTGGTGACAACAGTGTGTGCGAGTCCTGAGCAAATTGAACGCCGTCTGATTATAGCTGTTGTCCTCTCACTCGACTCGACTTTCGCTTTCTTGTCTATTCTTTCTCCCTCACTCTCTCCTATCGCCCTGAAAATCTTCGTACCGACTAGTTAGCCTGTGGGCGACGGGGGTGTCAAAATTGAGAGTAGCTGTTCTGAGCACTATTTGCAGCAAGGACTTCAGACACTAGCTGTTCTTGCAAGTTTGCCTGGTCGGTGACAAGGTGCTGTCGTCTCCTACGGACAATCTCGACAAATTCTTGTCCCATCGCGCAGCTCGAATTCCCAGGCACACTAGGCCATAGGGTAGTACAGAACAGAATGGCCTTTTTCCGTCGGATGGGAAGACTGACAGAGAGAAGGGTCGCCCAAGAACGGTTCCCGATGACTGTGACGTTTATGGAGCACTCCGTGGCATTCGCGGGAGGCCGAAAGCCGACCCTCTTGGACCTTGTCGCGCTACAGCGTCAGATGGAGTCTTCCGCCAATGTGCGCCAGGCCACGCTTCGAGTCGAGAACAACACCCTTGTTATGGGGATGCTGGACGGCAGTGAGCGCCACATCGACATTCTTAGCATCCAGTCGGGCCAGTACGATCCCCAGTGGACCCTGTTCCTGTCCTATCCACACAAAGCCACCGGCTCGCACATCCTAGACGCGCTGGAGTTTGCCAGCAAGGCTGACGCCAAGCGTGTCTGGAGAATCATTGAGAACGCCACCAAGGCAATGGTAGTGAGGAACAAAGGAGCGGCTAACGAGAGTCGCATGCACACGTAGACCCAGCAGAAAGACAACAATAAAATTAATACCACTCAGATGGTGAGCCAAGGCAACAACTTGTAACACGGAAATTGGAAATTGTCCGTTTTGTGCTAGATTGTGCACGGTAGACTGTTCAAGATCTCGTTTAGTTGGAGGACTCGATCGCATAACTAGTGCCCACAGTTTCCATGTTACAAATAAAATTTAAAAATCCTAATTAGAAAGAAGAAAGGCTTCGCAATCTGCATGATTGTGACGATTACTTGGCATTCAAAGACACAGATCCACTCAATCAAGTAGACACGTCCTTTCATCGACCAAGCCTTTCCTTTCCCTTTTCTTCAGGATAATATTAATACATTTACAGGGAATGATGGAATTTTGAAAGACGCATACTAGTACACGAAGGCACACAATGAAAAGCTCGGGCAAATTCCGTTGGGACTCGGAGTTTTATTGCCGAACCAATGATCAGAGAACGATGATGATGTCTGATGATTGATTGGATTGATTGATTGGATTTTTATTTATAGTGGTGACTATAACAGACAATTGCCTGATAACAATAGACCCACTCGAGGGAAAGATGCAAAAGATATGAATAATTAATATAATAGACTACCGGTATTGGATAGGTGATCATGTTCGCATTTTGCATAGCTGAAAGTCATAATTACTAGCGTGAAAAAGCAAGGCATTGGGGTAACAGTTTCTTAAAACGGGCGGAGTTATCCACACAGCGAGCTAGAGGGTGCAAATCATTCCACAGCTTAGCACATTGGAAGGAAGCGCCACGACGGGCAAAGGCATCTCTGAGCATGGGCAACTTAAGAGTGCGTGATACAAGGCTGCGCGTTGCAAGACCATTATTTAAACGCTTGAACATTTGACTTAATGTGACACTACAGCGGCCTTCCAAACAGCGCCACGTCAGATACAGTAATTTCTTGCAATACATGGTTGCCAAATGATCTAGACCAAGTCTCGCAAATAAAGGGCTTGATGGGCTACAAAAACCAGTATCATACACTGAACGCAAAGCTCGCTTTAGCATTCGTTCAAGCCTACCTAACTGGGTTAAGGAAAGGCCAGCAGAAAAACAATTTGATGCATATAGAAAATCTGGCAACACTAGGCACTTTACGAAGGTTTCTCGGCAAGTCAGCGGAATATTGTGTCGATTTCGGAACAGAATACCAATTTTACTGGCTAGTTTGGAGACCATAGAATCAACTTGAGTGCTCCAAGAAAGATCCTGGTCCAAATGTATTCCAAGGTACTTTGCACATGTCACTTGCTTGAGCTGCACTCCATGGCAGTAGACTGCAAATTGGTGGTCAGTAATATGTGGCGTAGACAGGAAGAGCACTTGTGTCTTCCGAGCATTTAGAATTAAATTGCGGTTTGACAGCCAGGTACTAATGGCTGAGACAGCTGCAGACAGGGAGTTGCTAAGCGCATTCTTCTGCTTACCGCAAACATACAATAGAATATCGTCAGCAAATTGAATAACTTTCACACAAAACTCGGAGACAATGGACTGGATCGAACGAACATAGAGTACAAAAAGCAGCGGACCAAGAACAGAGCCCTGGGGAACGCCACACATGCAGGGGAAAGGAGGGCTATAGTTCTCAGCAATGTGCACTATTTGGCGACGATTGGACAAATAGTCGGCAAACCAGACTAATGCTGAACCAGATATGCCAAGCTCAAACAAATCATTAATGAGCACTTGGTGCCTGACCTTGTCAAATGCTTTGGACATAGCCACGAGCACAGCACCAGTAATTTGTCCGGCATCGCGAGCGCGAACAAACGTGTCCGTGACGAAAACTAGAGCGTCGTCCGTTGAATGTTGACGTCTAAAGCCAAACTGACAGGGAGGGTACAAATTCTCCTTGTCCAGAAATGAGGATAGTTGTCTATGGACAATTTGTTCTAACAGCTTCGACACAATTGGCAGGAGAGACACAGGGCGATAATTTCCCGGATCTTGAGGATTTCCAGCCTTGAATACCGGCGTGACATGTGCCAACTTCATGCCGTCCGGCACTGAACCAACAGCAAGAGATGCATTAATCAATGTTAAGGAGGAAGCTAGCAAATCAACGCAGGACTTCAGAAGAAATGCGGGTATTCCATCACTGCCTGTCGCTTTGCTGGTGTCCAAGGAACCCAACAGTTTACGCACACAACCTATTCACACCAAACTGAAGGATGTAAAACCCTTAGGTCCCACTGGGCCTGTGGAAGACACAGTTCAGGTGCTCGTTGTTGATCACTGACAACATCAGCAAATACACACCCAATGTTGCTTGCAGAGCATTGTGGAACGGATTGGGTCAGACATGAAACTCTGAGTGACAACGGAATTTGCCAAAGGTTTTCATTGTTTGCCATCGTGTACGCCGCTCTGCCTGAATCAGCTATTGAGCACTTTCGCAGAATCTAAGCCTACTGCCTCTGTGTACGACACATACAGGTAAGTTAACCTAGAATACTAGTGCACGCTTTAGAGTTTGACAAAAGGGAAATACCCTCAAGCTAAACATCACAGCGAACCAAAAATGTTGGCTATGACAAGGCGATGACGAAAGACGAAAGACCACGGCGCGGGACTCACACTTCCAGAACGCCAAACAACAACCACCTAGCCTGGAATGACCACCCCACTTGGGACAGTCGAAGATGTGCCAAAAAGAGGTGCAGTTACCGAACACAAACGGAGACAGACAGGACAGCATTATCACTATTTACACATTACATTGTATATTGACATCCGGCAACGAACAAAAGCGGATGCCAAACTTCCAGGACAAAAGTAGGAAATATCTTCAAACCACTCCCCTAGAGCTCGTCCTACTTTTTGCCATAATATTAATATTGTTGTCTCCTCGTCGAATGTATTTTGAAGTTATTTTGTTTGGTTTAAAATCTTTATATTACACATGCATTTTTCTGATTTCTTCTCCAGTGAAGTTGATTTGTCCAACGTGGAACACACGCTTCTTGCCGAACTTGACACTTGACTGACTCACGACTGCCATCGGAGCACACGAGGAGCACGTACCACCTTTCACTCGGCAAACTTGCAAGAAAGCACCACTCCCACAGTGTATTCAGCAGGGAGTTGTGCTTTCTTGCAGGTTTGCCGAGTGGAAGGTGGTACGTGCTCCTCGTCTGCTCCGATGGCAGTCGTGAGTCAGTCAAGTGCCAAGTTCGGCAAGAAGCGTGTGTTCCTCGTTGGAACAATCAACTTAATGACTATTACCACCCAAGTCGCAACTTCTGAGTTCTCCTCTAAGTTCTTCTCCAGTGCATGTTTAATTGCATTTTAATCCATTGTGTTAATTTTGGCTCTTAAAAGAGGCTTACACCACTCCCTGTCATCAGTTGTGCTGGACTCCACGGAATATACACAAGTACAATACTGAATCTGCGGACAGAACTGTGTCGTCCAAGTACAATCTGATAGTTCTGTGGGGGTATTCGAATTTCGTGTGTACACCAAGGTAAATGATGTTTGTACAATCATTGTACTTCGAAAACGTAGTGCTACTACCTACGTGCATATGCAAGCAGACTGATGTCACGAACATTGACGCCAGCAGCTCCCCGACAGCCATACTCCTGCAAAAAATACTCCTCTTGAGGCTGCCTTCACCGCCGGCCAGAAACACGTCGTTCTGGGAACTAATCTCGACTTTTATTGAATAAAATTAATAGCTGAGCTTAGCGAGAGGCATGAAGCAACGGTTTCCGTCCCCGGACGCGTACACCTGGGAAGACGTTTGGTTGTCTAATAGGTATGTGCAGAGACGATACGAAAGACAGGCTCAGGTATTGTGGAGAGATGCGGCATCGTGGCACCAAGATTGGTTGTACTGGCTCTTGGTCGACGAACGGACGTTCATCAAGGCCATGAGCATTAGAGGCGAAGAAAGTGTGGACAGGGTAGCTAAACAGGTACTTCTCCAGGTGATCCTGTATGACGCCCTAGCAATCTACACTGGACCTGGAAGCAGCCCAGTTGATTCGAAGCTAGTTTACAATGATCTCGATAGGAACACTCTTAACGGAAAGGTTCTTGACGTACATTGGGATCCTGCTGCGGGTGTGGTGTCGCCCTATCACGAGTGCTGGAAGCCAAGGTATGGATTCAGAATGCGTCACCTAAGGTACTTGCTGGACGCTGGTGCCATTCTGGGAGGCATTGAGAGTAGTCAAGTGGAGCTGATGTGCAATGTCCTGCGACACGCAGGTTTGCACCCGACGAATAGCATCCTAGGTCATCATTGCTTAGAAATGCTTCCTGACATTCTTGAGCACAGGTGCTTGGATACACTGGCTTGGTGTAAGCAAAATCCCGCAGTCACTATTTCGGATCTTCTTCCCGTTGTCAGGCGGTTCTTACATATAGATGACGAAAATAGAGTTGATGATCCAATCGCCCTAAAATTGCTGGAATATACAGCTGTTCCAGAGCTTCAGAGCCTAAGCATGATCCCATTTCTCTACGGAGAACTTCACGGGGAATGCACACATATTCCGCAGGGCGTGCCATGCGTCGACTTGCTTACTCTGCGGCCACGTGTGGTTAGTCAGGAAACGCTGTCTTCAATAATACGTTCACGCATTTGGGACCCGTTATTAACAGTTGACAAGCTCCAGCAAGCTATTCAAGACATACAGGAACTGCACAGAGGACTACCGAAGTTGCTTCTGATAACATTTCCAAAGCCATAATTGGTTATATCGCTGCTGACTGTTGGAACGCGCTGTCTGCCACTATTCGCACTTGTACAGACTACCGCTCGTTTAGTCGCTTATGCTTAGAAACCGTCCCAGGGGCTCCCGTAAGTACACCATAGATCTGTGGCAAGTCTCCTCCCACAATAAAGGTTAATAATAACGAACTGTAAGAACTCAGATGGTGAGCCAAGGAAAACAAATTGTAGCATGGGAAATTGTGGGCACAAGTAACAAGTCCACCAACTAAACCAGATTTTGAACCGTCAGACGTGCACAATCTACTGTAGCACAAAACTGACAAGGAGTACTGAGTATCCCTTTCCCAAAGATGCCAAAATATTTCCCAACTTATGCTTTTCGCAACCATGCCACAATATGTGAAAGTTGCTGAAATCGCATCCATATTTTCAGAAAAAGCTCAAAAGTTGCTAATATCGCAACTCAAAATGAGCCAGGTCTTGTGCATAATGATGCCAAAAACAACCAATAAAGAAGCGGAAATGGAAAACGCTGGCGCAGCACAACTGCCTGAGTAAAGTCAATCGCACTTGTAAGTACATATGAATGCATATATATTCACAGCGTGAAATATAGTGAGGAAAATGAACAGACTTGGAATGAGTCATTGTCCTTTTTAGTTGAATCTTTGCACAGCATTCATGACATAGCAGCATGTTCTGTGCTGTGACATGAGAAGTACACCCATCATGATAATTTGATGCAATGTTTCAGCACTTCTTGTTAAAGCGGAGCATCACAGACACTTCAATGGTCTCCTCCAAGGCGTTTCCATGCAAACAGTTGCCAAAACGTTGCGAAGTAGTTTGCAAAAATGAAGAAAGTTGCGAAAGTTGCGACTTCCTCCAAAACAACTAAAAGCTGCGAAAAAAGTGGCGAGCATCTTTGGGAAAGGGCTAGTACTGAGATATTCCACGGCATGAAAGTCAGCTTGAGCAATGCTCGATACCGCTAATCAATGGCCTTCCAACTAATTACTTGGAAGGTTGATGGATATTATCAAGAGTACATGAAAACCAGAGTGTGCAGCTTGGGGCCTTTTCTGCTATGGGTGTCTGTCACGGCGGAATTCCGTGATTACATCATCTTTTGCCCCAGATCTGAGGCGGGAAATGGCATAGTGCGTACAACTGAGCTGCAGTTGTGCAGAAAGAGATCCGCTTGAATCCTGCTTGTACGCACTACATCACTAAAATGATGTAATCACGGAATTTCGCCGTGACAGCAACCCATCCGAGCTGCACACTCTGGTTTTCATGTACTCTTGATATTAGTGCTAATTCCAAAGAGGAGAAGGCGAGCGCCATCGAGCCGAGCACAAGCTATATTTCAGTGTTTTTTTCCTTGGCTCACCATCTGAGTTCTTAATGCACACCTGAAGAGCCGTCATGAACAATATGGCGAAATGATCGTTGTTGTTGTTGTTGTTGTTGTTGTTGAAATTTTATTTTGTATCGCAGACCAAACGGGCAATGGTGCCCAATATTATGCTGGCGATAAAGTAACGGCCGAGAGCCAAGGATACAACAAGCAAGCCTCCACGAAAGAGAGAAAAACACAGACAACACAGACTGCAAATACTCAAAAAAAAAAGAGAAAGGGAAAAAAAGAAAAAAGAAGAAGAAGAAAGCACGGTTGAGTCACGACTCCAAGTCCAAGCCTAGATGTTGGCACCAACTCCCAGCCCCTAGGGGAAACCATTGTGAGAGCGAGGTGGCGGCTCTTTGGCCGTGTCCTGAGACTGGACCACGATGTACCAGCACGCGTTATGATGGCAGCATACTTCGAAAACCCAAGCTCCGCTACCACCTGGCGGGGCCGGCCACGTACCACTCTGCCACTAGGGAGGTTTAGTTCCCACGTAACGGAAACGCGTACGTGGGTGATCCACGTAAAGTGGATGAAGGGCATCCACGTTGCAATGTTGTGTTTAGTCACACGGAACAAACAAAAGCATGAAGCGAAAGGCCCAAACCTGGTCAAAGACGAAGCTACCCGGGCCTAAGAAGCTCATCGAATACTTCGATTTCGTGCTTCGGAAACTTCTTCAGCTGAGCACCCTCACAGCTCGCAAAATGCGCTCCATTCTGATTTTCACCCACGTTCTGGCGGAACGTGGGTGAGCCTCCATACACGGTATGTCGTGAATCAGAAAACGTCTGTACGTGGGTCACTGAGTATCACGTGGTACGACTCGTACACACACGTAAAGTACCCACGGATTACGTGGGACTAAACCTCCCTACTGAGTCTGCACCAGGACCTGCAGCGTATCGGGGGGGGGAGGGGGGTCACTCAAGAAACGCGAGGAACTTGAGAACCTCCACGCCATCGCCCAGTTACGACAAGACTGGAAAGACCTATGCAGCAATGTACTAAAAGCAGACATCAAAGCCTACTAATACTACTTCCACCTGTGGCAGCTACATGGCTGCACGGTGTACCATAACATAACTCATTAACTAACACATTTTCGTGAAAATATTATCCTGTAAAAGAATAGGAATGTAAACAACATACCTGTGAAAACACATCCTTTATGCTACAAACACAACCTGTGCCTGCAATAATTATGAGATCAACCCCAAAACATTTTTTGCAGTTTACTTTCGTAGAGTTTGCGTAATAATAATACAGGCTGATTCACTCGCATCGTCTGCTACATGAACTGTATCAGTGTGAGAAAGAACTTTGAAGAAGACGAGTTCGAGCATACAATAATGTATTGCCATGATTTCTACCCTGCTTTTCATTGAAAACACTATCTGCATGACATCCGAACCAATTACCATGCAGATCACAAGCACTGATCAGGTGCATTGTACACAAGTGTGTAGCCTACATACTAGAACTGTGGCACATACATGTGCACGTACCTCAAGCAGTTATGCTCCTACCTACCAAAGGATGCTAAATTATGCTCCAAATGTTCAACCACCAAATTATGCCAATAATCATGCCGGCATAATCCGCTGGTGCCTGGTGTATAGGACTTGCTGGTGCAGTTAAGAGATAGAATAAACACCAATGTGGTAGAGTTTTATCTCGGATAATAAAAAAATAAATTTCACGGTTCGCGTGAGACTCGGCTGGAAGCCGAGTTTTCCGCATCCGCCGTGGGAACGCCACCACCCTCTAGGATCAAAGGCGCAGATGCAGCGCCTAAACGGTGGGAGGTGAGTAGATCAGACCCACCACCAAGTGGTCAAAGACCGAAGTCCCATTAGCTGCATCCATGTTACCAAGCCAGTTATAAATGTAGTAAAAAATGTTATTATTGTCTGACTTTCTGACTGTTTATCATCTTGTTACATGTATACAGTCGTGGATAGTGGCTGCACAACTTGTTCTCATGTCGAAATGTTTATGGGAGTACAAGCACTGCTATAAAGTTTATAGACGGTGTTTATATTTCGCGTACAAGCGTAGATCAACTAGAGGGAGGTATTATACTTAATTCCTTATTCTCATATTCATACAAACTGACAGTCAACTTGCTTCAGCCCTAACTCCGAGGCAACTGCATCATTATAATGGGGTTTATGATTACGGAGTTTATAATTATGTCGGTTGTTCAAGCTCCCCACGGTCGCACAGCTGACTGCAAATGCCCATGGCGCCGCTTGCCAGATCAAGGTGCGGATCCCCTTCACTCAAGAGACGAGTCGAGTAAGCTGTACTTACGGCGGCGAGAGGCGGGCTCATACCTCACCAGTATGGTAACTTCTCCATGTCTAACCCCCCCCCCAAGACAAAGTGAATACATTTGTTGTCACATTGGCCGAAGTTGAAAAAAATATTATCGTGAACACACCACGCGCCAGTTGATGCATTAAAATTTTACTTCAGTATATGTAAGCAGTTGAACCTCCAAGGAGTCGGTAAGAGCTTAAGGAAAAACCAGACCACGAGATGTTACCGTGATGTTCATCCGTTATGCCGTCCTACACGCAATAATTATATACAATAATAGTTGTGTGCGTTTTACGAATTTCGAGTGTACACCTAGGTACATGACTTTCGTATAATTATTGTAACTCCGAATACTTAGTGCTACAAACGTGTACGTGCATATGCAAGCAGAATGATATCACAAAAAGAATTGACGCCAGCTGCTTCCCAACAGCCATACTCCTGCAACAGAAAACTCCTCTTCGGGCTGCCTCCACTGCCGGTCAGAAACACAATAGTTCTGGGAAAATTCACTAATCTCGACTTTCACTGAATAAAAGTAATAGCTGAGCTTAGCGAGAGGCATGGTGCAACGGTTTCCGTCCCCGGACGCGTACACCTGGGAAGACGTTTGGTTGTCTAATAAATTTGTGCAGAAACGATACGGAAGACAGGCTCAGGTATTGTGGAGAGATGCGGCATCGTGGCACCAAGATTGGTTGTACTGGCTCTTGGTCGACGAAAGGACGTTCATCAAGGCCATGAGCATTACCGCCATAGAATTGGTCGACAAGGTAGCAAAACAGTTACTTCTCCAGGTGATCCTGTATGACGCAGTAGCAACCTACGCTGGGCGACCTATCCCAGGTGACGAATTGGTAGTGTACAGCGATCTAGATAGCAACACCCTTCACGGTCAGGTTTACGAGGTACATCCGAATCCTTTTGAGCGCGAGGTCACGCCGCATCATATGTGCCGGAGGCCAGGGTATGGATTCAGACTGCGTCACCTAACGTACCTGTTGGATGCTGGTGTGCATCTGGGGGGGCATTGAGAGTGATCAAGTGGAGCTGATGTGGACAGTCCTGCTACACGCAGGTGTGCACCCGACGCATAGCATCATAGGTCACGCATGTTTCCACCGTTATGCGGACCTGGTGCACCTCCGGTGTGCGGAGTCACTGGATTGGGCGCTCGCCAACCGCGTATTCACTCTTTCCGATCTTCTTCCCGTTATCAGACGATTCTTACATGTAGCGAACGAAAATAGAGATGATGATCCTGTTGATGATGTAATCGCCACAGCAATGCTGCTGCAACACGGAGGTGTTCCAGAGCTTCAGAGCCTAAGCATGATCCCATTTCACAACGGAGATCTTCACGGGGCATGCACACATGTTCCGCAGGGCACGCCCTGCGTGGACTTGCCTACTCTGCGGCCACGCGCTATTTGTGGAAAGGTATTTTCAATGATGCGTTCACGCATTCAAGAAAAGTTATCAACAGTTGGCAATCTCGTGCAAGCCATTCAAGAACTGCAGCGACTGAACACTGCAATACCTAGATTGGTGCTACTTACATTTCGTGAGCCAAAATAATGGACTCGGATGGAGAGCCAAGGATAAATGTTTAGAAAAAGCTTTAGAAATGATTGTTTTGTATTTTGTATTTCCTTGGTCCTTTTTCTTTTCTATAAATTTAAGACACAATGATATAATTTATTGGTTATATCGCTGCTGACCATTGGAACACGCTGTCCTCCATTGTTCGTGCTTGTACTAACTGCCGCTCATTTATTCGCTCATGCTTTAAACCCTTCCTACTTCCTACGGGCTACCGAAACATCCTGAATGAAGATTAATGGTAATGAACTCGAATGTTGAGCCAAATTAATCATGGATTAAAATAAAGGACAAGAGTCACGACAAGCACACTAATAAGTAATTCCCCATGACGTCCATTTCGCCGTATAGCTAATCACGTAACCATTGTAACCAAGGTAATCATGGATTGAAGGAAAGGACAACATGTTATAAGTTATGAGTAGCTGTCCACCAACGTCATCAGATTACACACAGTCTGGGAGTGTGACACAATGGCACAACACTGACAAGGAGTAGTGAGACATTCGTCTACCTGACACCTTTATGTAACTCCAACACTTCCACGAGGCGCAAACCACGGGACTGCCTTATTAAAAATATGAATAAATAGTAAATATAAACCAACAACCTTCTAACTTGGAAGACTCGTCCATCGGTTGTTTTGTATGCACGGGCTCAAAAGTGACAAAAGGCTCAAAAGGCCATAGAGAGTCTACTGCTGGCTCTTTGCCTTCTTTCTTGGACTAATCGACATTACGATCTCAAACTTATTTTGTCTCATTACTGGTTCATGGCATCTAGCATCGCGCACATCCTCACAAAAAGCTGTCCATTCACCCCGGAGATGGCGGCTGGCCGGCCACAATCCCCGCCTGGACAAGAACACACCGCCATGGATCGCGCTGCAGGGGGCTATTTTGCGAGAGACGCTAAGGCCGGGCGCGGCCGCAAAAAGACATCACGAGTGACACACATGACGAATGACCTACAGAGCTAGAGGTGGAGCATTGAGTTCAAGAGGTTTGAAGCGGGGCAGTCAGCCCGTGGTCACATGCCATCAGCTAGCTGTATTTTGTACATCAGGAATGGACATCACAATGCATTGGACCGAAGCGGAACGTATAAATGTGCTCACATAATTATAATATTACTACGCGTGCTGTGGCATTAATATTACTACGCGTACGGTGGCATTATAAAACCACAGCACGTGAATTCATTTCCTGATTTAAATACAGTTACTATGTTATTCTCATTGCACTTTGGTCAAGCACACCAACACCAGTTATAGAGGATGGAAGAAAATTGTTTATTTCACTGAGAGAAGAACACGATGTGCAAGGTGAGATCACTTCACATTCTTGCTTTGAGCACATCGTTAAAACGTTACGGGCTTTCGTCTAACGCTGCGGGATTCATTAGGACACCGACTGTTCGTGCTCTGTAGACCTTGTGCGTCTCATCCAAAACCCGACAGGCCGCACTTGCCTCTCTTTTGTCGTCGAATCCAAGCTCGACCGTGGTCAGCGCGGAATCCACGGCCGTTTCCGTGATATGTCTTAGCCGAAGACGGATACCGCTGCCCTGGACTATCCGATAGCTTTCGATGCGCGCCAGTGGGATGACGGTGGTCGGCGCGTCAAGATGCTCGATTCTTACTTGCGCGCACGTGAAGTGCAACCTTCCCTTGCGATACTCCCTAACGATCTGTGGAGCGTCCTGGCCGGTGCTCTGTGGCCCGTACTTCCACCGGATCATGGTGACGTAGAAAGCTTGACTGAATAAATTTGGCGGAGGGCCGCGCGACTTCTTAGACGATAGCATTCGACATATTCCGGCCATGGTTCTCAATTCGGAATGATTTGCACATGTACTCCACCATCGAGCGTGGCTGAAGAGAGAGCTGACAGGAACAGGAACGAGGGCAGTGCACCAAAGGCGTCATTTTATTGACTGAGAGAGCCAGGTGCAGGTGTCAAGCGTACACAGTCCCTCTCCTATGCAATATGCTAGCCCTGATTTCGTACCGTAAATGAAGTATGATGGAGTATCTTGGAAGTCATTGTTGTATTGTGGCCTTACATGCATGTTCTCTGCTTTCACTGATATTAAGAGTACATGTACTCTTGCTGATAATAATATGTTGTGCCTGTACGAGCTCGTACAACAGGCTTTCATTGGTGAACTTGCAAGTCTGCTTTCGAGCGTAATAGAATAATACTTTATAGGGTACCTCACTTCAAACTCTCCAACTACGGTCTCTTCGCTGCATACGTTCACTTCACTTCCAAAAAAACAAATAATATTAAAAAAATTTGGTGCATTCCATTTATATCTAATATTATTTGTTTTTTTGGAAGTGAAGTGAACGTATGCAGCGAAGAGACCGTAGTTGGAGAGTTTGAAGTGAGGTACCCTATAATGTGTGAATGGCTGCAATGGAGTCTGCGAGTGCTTAGAATAGAATAATACTGTACAAAGAATACGTCTTTTCCAAAGTGTTTGACACATTTTCAACTCAAATTTCTGAAATAACGCCAAAACCACGCAAGTAAAATACGATCATGCCTAAGTGTATTAAAGCAACGGCACGTTTTCCAGTCGAATGAAATACGCAGATGGACAGTAAAACTGGTATTCGCCCTGGTTGGCTACCACCCACTCTCTTTACAATGGCCGGAGGTACTAGGGCTTGTTGTTCTAGTTTTCTTGTTGTTGTACCGTCGCGTTGATCTTCTTCCTTTTATTTTACACTCTTTAGCTTTCTCCTCCTCTTCTTTTTTCACTTCTGCCCATGGCGTCCCTCTCTCAGCTCGTCAGCTGACAACAGTGTCTGTCGCCACCATGACACTGTCGCATGAAGGTGCTCTCTGTAGACGAGGTTGGTGATGATCCGACGCGGCCATGGGTAGGCCTTCACCACGTTGGAACATCCCGGCTATACATTAACCGTCCTTTACAACTAGTAAAACTGAGAAACAGCTCTGCTGCCACTGATGCCGCCACTAATGCTACTGTCACCGTTCCGCAATCTAGCACTTTCCACACACTCTCGAACACCCTATCGCCTTCGACTATTAACTTCGAAGTAATAGTATATTATACTAAACCAATTTCATCAAACATGATCACTATTTTTAAGTGACATTGGAAATTGTGGCCACAGGTTATGCGATCGAGTCCACCAACTAAACCAGATGTTGAACAGTCAGACGTGCACAATCTAGTACAAGACTGACTGTACGCCCTGTGTGCTAGATTGTGCACGTCTGACTGTTCATAATCAGGTTTAGTTGGTGGACTCGATCGCATAACTCGTGCCCGCAATTTCCCATGCTACAAATTTTTCCTTGGCTCACCATCTGAGTTCTTACTATTTAAGTAGCTAGTATAAAACGAGAGAGCTTGGAAGCTCAGGGCCCTACGCTATGCTTTTATGCTTTTTTGCCTAGCTCATCGTACATGTTATAAGAACTGAGGCAAAAGTATTTGCAGAATTTATTGCGGATTGTTATTTCTCTAATAATCATCTACTTTTGGTTTGCTCCTTCTTTTCTTTTTATCTCCTTTAATATACTGTAAATCAACAAATTTTGGCCGATGAGAAATAGAAACCTCTCTATCAGAGAGGTTAAGATGCACGTTATTTCCGACGTGACGCGCAATTTCACGTCAAATTTGAAATCGATAGGTATTTTTGCTCTCACATGCATCCATTGCTCAATCATGCATCATTTGCCTATATGACAAACTTTGGCCTGTGATTTACTTTGGCCGGTTGGTACCAAGCGGCGAAATCAGCGAAATTAAATCGCCAGCGAAAATTAGTTGATTTTAATACAGTAATCGGATTTTCTGGCCTTTTTGTAGTAATACATGTACATTGACCTGTTGAGCCAATGACGACGCCGAATGCATGGTTGCCTGTGGAGCACATTACATAACTTAGCAGTCTCCTAAAATACGTATCCTGTCCAATGGCAAAAGAGTCTGCAGATTTAGTTTTTCTGCACGTCGACAGGATGTCTGCGACGCGAAAGTTCAGCTCGCGTTATTTGGCTCGCACGTCGAAAAATCAACGCGAGTGACCTGCTGCTCACGTGGAAATTTGGACATTACATAACTTTACAGTCTCCTATAATACGTATCCTGTCCGACGGCAAAAGAGGCTGCAAATTTAGTTTTTCTGCGCGTCGACGGGATGTCTGTCCTGACGTTCACTGGGACCGGCGCTGACTCTGCCCATCACGGGCGTTCTGGACTCGACGGGATGTCTGTCCTGACGTTTCCTGGGACCGGCTTAGACTCTGCCGATCACGGGCGTTCTGGACTCAACGGGATGTCTGTCCTGAAGTTGCCTGGGACCGGCGGACTCTGCCGATCACGGGGGTTCTGGAGTCGACGGGATCTCTCTTCCGACGTTTCCTGTGACCGGCGCTGAATCGCTCGTTCACGCTTATTTTGGAGACGACGGGATCTCTCTTCCAAAGTACATGTATGTTTATGCTGACGCTGTTTATGCTGACGCATCCTATCACCTATTCGGCGTCTATTCTAATTTAATTTCCTCCTCGTCTCCCTATTTCTTTCCATATCTCCCTCTACATCAGGGAGTCGTATACATAATACGACGAATATTGGTACGGTACGGGACAGATACAGGAGCCCGCAAATATTGTGGACAGCTGTTATGTACAATCCTGTAGAGCCTTTGTAGTCACAGATACGGGACAGATACGGGACAGATAAGGGATAGCGCCAGGCGTGACACAAACAAACAAACAAACAAACACACAAACAAACAAATACCAAACGAGAGAGCTTGGAAGCTCAGGGCCCTACGCTATGCTTTTATGCTTTTTTGCCTAGCTCATCGTACATGTTCTAAGAACTGATGGAAAATTAATGTCTTTTTCCGTTGATTGGCCACATCACTGTATTGCAAAAACGTTTCAATCGGTTCGAATATTATGCGAAAATTAGTTGATTTTAATACAGTAATCGGATTTTCTGGCCTTTTTGTACTAATACAGGCAGGCACAGTGGGTTGGTCAAAGACCATGATTGAGATACGAGAGGTACCTGGTTCAAGTCCTGCCTGGGAGCGGTTTTTCCAGCCGTGCTGCTACCCACAGTCAACTGGGAACTTGTGGCCAGGCACAAGGGGTACATGGATGCAGCTAATGGGGTCGTTTTCGGCACTTGTGCCAGTGGTTGTGAGACTTGCCCACTCACCCCCACCTTTAGGCGCTGCATCTGCCGCTAGGGTTTATTGGGTGTTAGCGGCCGTCGTGAGTTCTCTTCGGGAACGGATACGATAATTTACTTTTACTTACATGTACATTGACCTGTTGAGCCAATGACGACGCCGAATGCATGGTTGCCTGTGGAGCACATTACATAACTTTACAGTCTCCTAAAATAGGTATGCTGTCCGACGGCAAAAGAGGCTGCAGATTTAGTTTTTCTTCGCGTTGACGGGATGTCTGCGACGCGAAAGTTCAGCTCGCGTTATTTGGCTCGCACGTCGAAAAATCAACGCGAGTGACCTGCTGCTCACGTCGAAATTTGGACATTACATAACTTTACAGTCTCCTAAAATACGTATCCTGTCCGACGGCAAAAGAGACTGCAGATTTAGTTTTTCTGCGCGTCGACAGGATGTCTGTCCTGACGTTTACTGGGACCGGCTTCGACTCTGCCGATCACGGGCGTTCTTTACTCAACGGGATGTCTGTCCTGACGTTGCCTGGGACCGGCGGACTCTGCTGATCACTGGCGTTCTGGAGTCGACGGGATCTCTCTTCCGACGTTTCCTGTGACCGGCGCTGAATCGCTCGTTCACACTTATTTTGGAGACGACGGGATCTCTCTTCCAAAGTATGTTTATGCGGCCGCATCCTATCACCTATTCGGCGTCTATTCTAATTTAATTTCCTCTTCGTCTCCCTATTTCTTTCCAAATCTCCCTCTACATCAGGGAGTCGTATACATAATACGACGAATATTGGTACGGTACGGGACAGATACAGGAGCCTGAAAATATTGTGGACAGCTGTTATGTACAATCCTGTAGAGCCTTTGTAGTCACAGATACGGGACAGATACGGGACAGATACGGGATAGCTCCAGCCGTGACACAAACAAACAAACAAACAAACAAACAAACAAACAAACACCAAATTAAAGCTGTGTGGACCCTGGCTAGCGCCAGACGTTACTGAAGTAACGTCTTCTGCATAGCTACGGGAATTAAAGCTGTGTGGACCCTGGCTAGCGCCAGACGTTACTGAAGTAACGTCTTCTGCATAGCTACGGGAATAAAATAAATTTCATTATATAAAATAAAATAAATTTCACGGTTCGCGTGGGACGCTGGAAGCTAGTATAATGAGGGTCATAGCCGGGTAGGCATTGGCGGATAATGCTCGGAAAGTACCAAATTAAAGCTGTGTGGACCCTGGCTAGCGCCAGACGTTACTGAAGTAACGTCTTCTGCATAGCTACGGGAATAAAATAAATTTCATTATATAAAATAAAATAAATTTCACGGTTCGCGTGGGACGCTGGAAGCTAGTATAATGAGGGTCATAGCCGGGTAGGCATTGGCGGATAATGCTCGGAAAGGTGGCAGATTCTGCTCGAAAAGCAGTGCAATGGGCAGAACCATACAAAAATAATGGCGGGCAATTCCTCGAATTCTGCTCCATTTCTTTATCCACATACCAAACATGCATGAAACTTACCAGAAAATGTACCGAATTCTGCCAATTTTTCTGCCGGCATTACCCGCATAAGGCCTATAACCGCGCTTATCACCCATGCGATTCGGATGGTCACAAAACCGGGACTCTACCAACCGTGGACGGATGTAGTAAGGGTCACTGTTTCCGAACACCGTGTTACACCACCTTATAACATACTCTTTCTGTGAATTGCATTACATCGCATGTCCTCCTGGTACGAAAAGTGGAAGGCTATTGTTTGGTGAGAGACTACCCAAAAATTCGCTGAAAAGTCGAATTTGTAAATTCATATCGAATGCTACATCAGTTGAAAGAGCATGAATATCTGCAATTCTCTGAAATTTTGTCCCGATCTGACCAGCCGTTCAAGAGTTATGGCCGAAAATGTGCCTTCGCAAGGAAAGATTTTTTTGTTGCACGCTGTCATTTGTTGGTAGCACTGTGTTTGAATGTGAGCAGACCGTGCGCAACTTGTCGTATCATAGAAACACGCGAAAGTGTGCAAATTTTTGCTCCAAGTCCAAAAATCACGTTTTCAGCCACGTATTGGGCTGCACGGCGGCGAAGCCCGCCGCCTTGCCGTGACGTTGACGTGACGTTGACGTTGACGTGACGTTCCAGATATGTGGCTTGATTATTGTAGTTGACGTTGATTTAGTGACTTTGGCAAGTTTGAGTCGTGTCAAGAAGTCAGGTAGGATTCAGTACTAGCCAGTAGTGGAACGTGAGTGGTAGTCTTTGCCGGTTTGAGAGGGTATCCTGGATTTGGTGTGCAGCGCTGTGGAAATGGCTTGCTGTGGACGTCCCAGCACTGGATGTTGTATCAAAGATACGGCCTCGTAGCACGTGCTAAACCTAAAAAAATTCAATAAATGACTTGTGTCTGTGGGAGTCTGTGAGAGAACGCCCACTCGTTCCGTTGTGACAGATTCCAGGGCCACGTTGAGGGGCCCTACCCCACCACCCATGGCTGCTTCTGGACTTGTTTTAGGTTTGGGTCCCGCGCACGGACAGAATGGGCACGAACATGTGAAAAATTGTAAATGCATTTGTTTGGCTCCTGGGTGGCTCGCACACCGTGGCACTATGCCGGAAATTTGAGTTTTCCGGCCTGTGAAGCCTGTCAGTGAGGCGCAAGAACTTGTAAATCATGTCCTGAGGGCCAGCATAGTGGCAGGAGTGTGTGGTCAAAATTTCACTCAAAGCCATTGAGAAACACCAAAGTTACGATGAATTGAATGCCATGTGAAATTTATGTGTAGGCTGCCCCCGTAAAGCCACGTTCCTGTTTGTACCCTTAAAGGGTAACCGTTTCACCCCTATTATAATGTCAAGCTAAGATTGAGTATTTTTGCTCCTGCTCTTATAGCAGCTGGGCACTCTCATGTGGGGTAGTGCATTGGATGTTTGCGTTATGCAGAGCTCACGGACTTGTCAGTGTGAGCACTCTCGCAAGGTAGGCTCGGGCCTGGCTTAAATCTGGCTTTGGAAAATTATTTTCATTGCTATCAGGTTCGGCCTCAGGTTCTCTGTACTGCGCTGACGAGTCCACAAAGGACGAAACAGCTCTGTTCGCAGGTTGAGTATGCTGCCAAACTAAAAACCTGTTTCTACAATACAGGTTTATCTAAAAGACTAAAACCGATAATATACATTCGGGCCTGGTTTAAATCTGGCTTTGGAAATTTTATTTTCATTGCTATCAGGTTCGGCCTCATTTTGTCTGTGCTAGCTGCTGCGCTGATGAGTTCACAAAGAACGAAACAGCATGCTGTCCACAGATTGAGTAATACCTATCTGCGTAATAGAGTACTGGTGGTCTATACTTCTACGGTAATTTTTTAGTGTAATTATGGTTGTTTGATGTACTAGACGTAGTGTCTGTGGTGGACGTATATAATGAGTCTTGCGCTTGGAAAGGCCGTTTGGATTGCGAATTGAATAGTGTTGTTCCCTTCCTTGGACAAAATCTTCATTATTTTCTTTCCCCTATCACAAGTTGGTTGGCAAAGTCTCAAAATTAATTGCGAATACTCTCGGCCAGCGCAATGGAAGGTCTACGGAGGGCACCGAAGAACCCGACACTCAAAGAGGGCAACATGGTTGTGGTCACTCAGCTAGACCACTCCACCTTCAAGCCCAAGGAAGAGATCACCATCGGCAAGCTGAAAGCCCTGTTCAAGCAGTCCACGGGGAACTCGGGCTCGCAGGCTCGGATCGTGCTAGCGGAGGCGCGCCTCAAACTACACTACTGCGACGCAATCAGAGAGCAGGTCATCAGCATGCAGGACGTCAACTTCGGCTCCTACGACCAGTGGCGCACGATCTACCTCATGTACAAGGGCCAGGGAGGAAGTGCCTCTCTGACTGCCTTCACGTTCCACCGAACAGAGGAGGCAAGCGATGCTTGGAAAACCATGAGCACAGTCTTCAGTCAGGTCAAGAAACCCTGAAAAGGGCGTTCTTTCAAACCTAAGCGCTAAGTAAAAAATTCCCAAAAGTATAACTTTAAAAAAACATTTTTTTTATTCGTTCACTTGAAATTGTGTGATCGCAACTAATGATGTGCAGTTCTGCATGGAATGCGCGATGCTTCTGAGGCCTAAATATGACGAGTTATGCACAATCCACGAACAGATAGAAAAAGATGTAAGTGGGTTGTAGTAGTAGTAGTAGTAGTAGTAGGAAAATGTTTGCTCCCCACTTGAAGTTGCACTGGAGCTCGCCCTGTTCAGCCGTCTCGACTTGTACGTGTAGTTTTTTCTAGGCGGAATTAAAATAGTCCTGAATGGAAAAGCCCGGTTGCTGAGCATGAATACAGTGTAGTTGAGTGCATTCTGGCCAACCGTAAATACTGTCAATACTGCTGACTGTTTTCTTTTCAGTATACATCAGCAGTATACATCTGCACTCGGCCGATGTCGTGAGATTGACAACCGGTTAACCGGTTAACCACCGCCGTTGAGAACCAAGGAACTATGACACATGTACACGTTACGCTATCATGTGAATGATCATTGGCTCTCCACCCGAGTCTAAATACATAATTTCCAAAGTGTTTGACACGCTCTCAACGCGTCATAACGCCAAAACAACCAAAGTAAAACACCCACATCCATTATCTAATACTGTAAAAGCAGAAATTTTCGGTGGTGTTTTATTTTCGGTAACTTCGGGGGCCGACAATTTTTACCGAAAATAGAACGCACCGAAATTTTCGGTACAACCGATACTGTATACATGTACATGTAGTACTAGTACACCTACCTGGAGAACGAGTTTTACCGAAAATTTCCCGCTATCGAACCGCCGATTTTGGCGAATACCGAAAATATTACACCACCGAAAATTTCTGCTTTTACAGTATGTTATCGGATGGTGAGCCAATAGTTATATGTAAAGAGAAAAGGACCTATAAGTTACTAGTTTCGACTCGGATAGAGAGCCAAGGACAAATTTATAGAAAACATAAAGGACCAATGAACTACAAATTACTCTATAATGTCCACTAACACCGACAGTGACTAAGCAATCAGTTCATGCGATAACATTGCACGACACTGACCAACGACACTGACGTTCCACAACTATCGGTGACTGGCTATCAGCTCTACTACGCCCTGGATGCCCACTCCAACAGCCTTTCAACTTACTTGGAAGGTTCAAAGAATCTGATATAACATAGGAGGGGAAGGTGAGCGCAGCCAAGACAATCACGTGACAAGCCAGTTACTAGCGGTTAGTCATATCTACTGTAGTAACTTACTTAAAGGTTGGGCTGAAACGGTTACCGTATATTCTCTATTATAAGCGCCGTGCTTCTATTTTTTCAACACCCCTCTACCCCGTGCTTATATTGGAGACGGCGCTTATGTTGGAGACCGTGCTTATATTTTTTCAACCAATACATCCATACAGAGCAAGAAGAAATACATGCTAGATATCATGCATGCAGCATTGATTTCCACCAGGACCGTGCTAATAATAGAGAATGTGCTTTTTTTTTTTTTTTTTTTTTTTTTTTACTAAAAAACACAGCCCTACTAATAATCAGGGGAAGAGGACAACTGAAATGACGCTGGACAACAAGACAAAGGGGAGTAGGGGCGATGTGCCGATGTGGTTGGCGAGGCTCATCCGACCGGAGGTCTCGGAATCATAGCCTACGACCAGGCATCGTTAGGAATGCAGCTAGGGAGGGAGGGAGATCAAGTGAGAAAGAGAGAGAGAGAGAGAGAGAGAGAGAGAGAGAGAGAGAGAGAGAGAGAGAGAGAGAGAGAGAGAGGGGGAGAGGGAGGGAGAGAGAGAGAGAGAGAGAGAGAGAGAGAGAGAGAGAGAGAGAGAGAGAGAGAGAGAGAGAGAGAGAGAGAGAGAGAGAGAGAGAGAGAGAGAGAGAGAGAGAGAGAGAGAGAGGGAGAGAGAGGGAGAGAGAGAAATAAATAAATAAAATAAAACAAGAAAGAGATGAGAAGAGAAATAAAATAAAACAAGAAAGAGATGAGAAGAGAAATAAATATAAAACAAGAAAGCGATGATGGACGAGGGTAGTTGCTCATTGACGGGTGGCATAGCCTCACAGGGAGTCCGTAGCCCAGAGCCAATTCTTTTGACGCAAGTGGCGATGGACCTTCGTCTTGAAGGATTGGAGGGACTTCAACTGGGGCATCGGATCCGGAAACATGTCTTGCGGAAGCCTGTTCCATTCATCCACTACACCATATGGGAACGAACGCTGGAGAAAGTTGGGGGCCGTAGGGAGGAGCACTGCTTGTAGCTGATGCTGGTGGCGGACACGGAGCTGCGACCTTGTCCGCGGGACGAGGCTAGCTTCCTGGCGAGGCGGCACGAGCGCAGAGAGATCTGGATGGTCTTGAAGGCACATTAGCTTGTACATGTACGTGAGAGCGTACACTTGCTTATAATGTTTCGAAAGGTGCTCACAGTGTGCTAGTATTAGAGACTGTGCTAGTAATGGAGACCTGTGCTTATAATAGAGAATATACGGTATTACAAACAACGGGTTATGTAACCGTTAGGGCCAACAAACGGATAACCGTTTGATCGACGCGATTTTTTCGAGCAATTTTTCGAAGAAAAAAGGAATCTTCAAATCGACTGCCTCTCAACCGACTGGCTTCGACCAAGAGTGTATTATGAAAATCGGTTCATGTACTCTTGCTTCGACGTTGATCGTAGTTGCTCACCAGTCAGTCGCTTCACCATGAAGTCGCTTCGCCATGGACACATTGCCGCATAGGCGCATACAATCATGTACGGTATCAACAAGACAGTTAGTCTTCGCTGGTCATGCCGGCGGGTAGTAAAATACCAGTAGTAGGGAGGTTTAGTCCCACGTAATCCGTGGGTACTTTACGTGTGTGTACCACGTGATACTCAGTGACCCACGTACAGACGTTTTCTGATTCACGACATACTGTGTATGGAGGCTCACCCACGTTCCGCCAGAACGTGGGTGAAAATCAGAATGGAGCGCATTTTGCGAGCTGTGAGGGTGCTCAGCTGATGAAGTTTCCGAAGCACGAAATCGAAGTATTCGATGAGCTTCTTAGGCCCGGGTAGCTTCGTCTTTGACCAGGTTTGGGCCTTTCGCTTCATGCTTTTGTTTGTTCCGTGTGACTAAACACAACATTGCAACGTGGATGCCCTTCATCCACTTTACATGGATCACCCACGTACGCGTTTCCGTTACGTGGGAACTAAACCTCCCTATTTTACTACTCGCTGGCCGTAGGAGTGTGGTGATGGCACGATCTACTTACATTAATTTTGTCCTACACCGATATGCAGTGTACATGCGAGACCACGGTTTCTTGCACCGCTGCCTGTCCACCGTCCAGGTCAGCGGCCTAGACGATATTAACTGTCTGGTTGTCTCTTTGTATGCGTTGCTTGCTTACTTGTAGTTTGTCTCCTGCAACCACGTTTCAATATGGTTAGCGCTTACGTTTAGTGATTTTGTTGCCGCGTGACCGCCAACTGTCTGTAATTGCCATCTTCTCAGATTTTTGTTCGGTTTCAGTTCCCGTTATGGCAACAAAGGATTGGATTGAGTCTCTTTCTTTCTTCAGATTCTTGGCGTTTTGTTCATTTTTTCGTATTGAGGTTTTGTGTCATAATATTATGCAAGCACATTTGATTTGCCCGTACAAGAGTCTTTTCATGTGCAGTCCTGGGATCGGGAGTCTATACTTGTACGGTAAGTGTATTATGGTTGATTGTTTGTACTACAGGTGTAGTGTGGTCTCTGGTGGACGTATATAATGAGTCTTGCGCGCGGAAATGTCGTTTGGAATTGCGAATTGGATAGCGTTGATCAATCGCAATTGCCTCCCTTCCTTGGACAAACTCCTGATTTCTATCCTTCGCCTGTCAAAAGTTGGCAAAGTATCAAATTGCGAACCCTGCCGCTAGCGCAATGGACGGTCTCCGCAATCTTCTTGGGATGAAGAGAGTGCCGAAAGTCACGACGATGAAGAATGGCAACATGGTGGTAGTTACTCAGCTAGACCACTCCGCCTTCAGACACCGGGAAGTAATCACCATCGGCAAGCTAAATGCCCTGTACAGGAAGTACGCGGAGAGCCCAGGCGCGCACGCTCTGATCATGCTGGCGGACGCGCGCCTCAAGCTGCAGTACTGCAATGCAATCACGCAGCAGGTCATAGACATGCATGACGTCAAGTTCGGCACCTACGACCAGTCGCGCACAGTATACCTCATGTACAAGGGCCGTGGAGGTAATACGTCTCTGACCGCCTTCACGTTCCACCGAACAGCGGAGGCAAGCGACGCTTGGAAGGCCATGAGCACCGTCTTCGGTCAGGTCAAAAAAATGGTTGGGGACGTTTGGTTAAACCCAATCGCTAAAGAGAAAAGCGCTCAAGGGGAGGAAAGCACTGAAGAAGAGGAGACAACTCTGTGACCGCCTTCAAGTTCCACAGAAAAGCAGAGGCAAGCGACGCTTTGAAGACAATGAGCATTTTTCAAAATATCCAAACAAATAACTTTAAAAATCATTACTTTTTCGTTAAGTGGAAACTGTGTGATCGCGACTAATAATATCGAGCTCTGTATGGGAGGCACGATGCTTCTGAGGCCTAAGTTATGCACAGTCCACAAACGTTTTTTTAAAGATCTAAGTGAGTTGTAGTTTAGTACTAATACTAGTACTAAAGAAAAGGTTTGCTCCCCATTTGCACTTCCACTGGAGCTCTGGAGTTCGCGCTGTTCCGCCAACTTTACTTGTGCTTGTACTTGTGCTTCGAAGTAGTTAATGTAAGCGGAATTAAAATAGGCCTGAATCGACTAGCCACGGTTTCACTGCTGGAAAGAGAAAGGCTAACCAAATGAAAGAACTCGTGCAATGTGCCGGCGATGGTTCGATGCCCGCAAGCTAACCTTATGCCGTTGCTGGACATGAATAAAGTGTCGTTGACTGTATTCTGGTAGACCGTTCTCTGTCTATACTGAACGACTAATTGTACTGTAAGGATTTCCTATATAATGAACATGTAAGTGTAAAATGTTATGCTCGCAAGTACGATGATCGCAGCGCACACAACGAAAGGGAAAGAGAGGATTTGTTCAGAGCAGTTTTCTGGTTACATTCATCAGTGAATCTGCGTAACGATGGAATGGGGACTACTTGAAACTAATCTTATATGGACAAATTAAAGTGAAAGAAAGAGAAAAAATTTGGATGGACAATAAGCAGCGGTAACAAGCAGCAGTTTCACACGACGATCGTTTCGCTGTATAGTTAAGGATTGCTCATCAGGTGTGCAAGAATGGACTTGGATAGAGAGCCAAGGGTAAATTTATAGTAAAGAAAAAAGGACATAAAACAACAAGGTACATTATAATGTCCACTAACACCACCAGTTACTAAACAATCAGCTCATGCGATAACATTGCACGACACTGACCGACGGTACTGACGTTCTACAACTAACTGGCTATCAGCTCTACCACGCCTTGGATGCGCACCAACACTTACCAGCCTTCCAACTACTTGGAAGGTTCTAAGTTATAGTTGTGATAAAATAGGAGGGAAGGTGAGCGCAACCAAGACTAGCACGTTACAAGCCGGTGAAGTAGCTGTTAGTCATACCTAGCAACTTATAGGTAGGGCCGAAACGGTTATTACGAACAACGGGTTATGTAACCGACTAGCCGTTAGGGCCAAACAAAAGGAACCTTCATAACTCCACCATTTCTTGTTCCAATTCAGCCATTGAAGGGCCTACGCGGTAACGGAAACTCCAAGCTTTCCATTGCAACAATCGTTTAAGATCTGCAATGTATGGATCCAGAGATATCGCATGTCTAATTCTTTTCCCTGCAAATTCACATTTTCGATCGATTTTCACGGCCATGTTTGGGGAAAAATCCTTTTTTGCGTGCCTTTGGAGCGACTGAGCATAAGCTAGTGACGTAGCGGCCTGAAGTGGAATCATCCTAAACATAGTTGGGGGGGGGGTGCGATGGAAGAAAGTGAAATGGCGTTGTTGGGACGAATTTGCTTGCGTATCAGGCTTGGAGACGACTTCGTTGTGTTCCTGCGCCAGACATGTGGAGGTTGCTTGCTGGAACCTGGCATGATCGCTTTGCTCTCACCAGGAGCTTTCCAACGGGCCAAAGATTGTGAAAATCGAGTGAAGGATGCCAAAGGCTGAAGGTGAAAATTGTGCTGAAATTTCATTATTATGTTCCATGCTGTGCTGGTAATTATCAATGCACAAAGTAGGCATATGCGGATAATGCCGGCAGAAAAATTGGCAGAATTCAGTACTTTTTCTGGTAAGTTTCATGCATGTTTGGTATGTGGATAAAGAAATGGAGCAGAATTCGAGGAATTGCCCTCCAAACTGTATGGTTCTGCCAATTTCACTGCTTTCGAGCAGAATCTGCCACCTTTTCGAGCATTATCCGCCAATGCCTAGCATAAAGGGTTAATGATTCTGTTTTCAGTCACTTTCACTTTCAGATAACTGGGTGCCATGTCAGTTCGATCTGATGTACAGTGTGTCCACTTTTAGCTACCCAGTTATGTTACGTATTTTCGAGTGCTTTGTACGGAATCATGAAAATTCTGTAAAAAAAGCCATAAAAAAGGCGTCAAAAACAAGGAAGTTTCCATGTTGCTGTCTTATAGGTTATAACCGGTTAATATAGGTCCGTTTCTCTCTAATATTTTCTGCTTTTAACTTTTAGGTCCGCTGGACCTCGTGATTCTTGGCACTTCCATTCGCGTCCTTGCTATTGAGCACCAGCTCGACGGGGTCGCGTACCGGGCAGGTCAAGAACAAGGAGTCGTACAACTAACGCCCTGGTCAAGAACCACCTTTCCGCTTCCGTGGGACGCCACCATCCCATGATCAGGCGTCAGATGCGGCTCCTAAACGGTGGGAGAGGATAGAGCAGATCCACCAACCATAGGCCAAACGCCTAAATCCCATCCTTCTGCTCGTTTGGTCACTGCCAATTAAAATAAAATCAAACAGCAAACAACACGAACATACCTACGTGTACTAAAGCAACGGCACGTTTCCCAGTCGAATGAAATAACCAGATGGACAGCAAATTTGTTATACCGCTCTCTTAGCAAAGTATAAACTAACCGTCGTATTGTTTGAAAAAACTCGTTTTATATTTTTTAATTAACCGTGTACAGTACTAGGGCCTCTTTTGAGTCGTTTCCCTTTTTATTTAGAAATACTAATAGCCACACACTATCATGGTGCAAATGCCAGCAAAAGACGCACTTGGAGGCACGTAGCGATCAGAGCTGAAGCCGTGGAGACTGGGCAAGAGCAGCTAAATCAAGCAAGGGCCTCCGTATCAACATTGCTCATACGCGCCAAACAGAAAAATACGTAATGAAAACCAAACGAACCGAAGCACTGGAGAGCAAACGAGAAATAAAGGTCACACTCAGCTCAGTCACGCATTGCCATGTTTAATACGGGAAGGAAAGTTGAGGAGCAGACACATTATACATTGGCTATGCCGCTGCTAATGATTTGAACCAAATTAAGGACTAAAACCCTCACATCGAATGTTATGGCTGATTTCTACAGTACGCATTTGTTATAACCCTTCCTCTTCTCAATCTTTATGTTATAATTTTGCAGATATGTTCCCAGTAAGCCATGAACGGAGACCCCTTCGACTTAGGCCTCGGCCTTTGGGGAATCCATAAATAAATAAATAAAATGAAAAAACATCATTAGGTTCGCTGAAATTGTATTGTATTGTATTGTATTGTATTTATTTAAAAGGATTCTCCAAAAGCAAATGGATGCTTATCACGGAAGTCTCCCACATAAATATCGCAAGAAAAATGGGGAAATGGGGAGAGGAGAGTGGAAGATGAAGCATGGGAAGAAGGGAAACAAGTACCTAAATATCGAGGTGAAATCGGCTGCCTCTCAACCGACTGGCTTCAACCAAGCAAGAGTATAGCCGTGGTTGGCTATAAAAACCCTGCAATCGCCACGCAAAGTGGTCATTGGCTACCCCAGCCATGTATTGCTTGGAATAAAAAACAAAAAACAAAAACAAAACATGAAACTCGGTTCATGTACTCTTGCTTCGACGTTGGCTGTTAGATATCGTAGTTGCTCACCAGTCAGTCGCTTCACCATGGACACATTGCCGTATACAGTCATGTACGTGATCAACAACAGTTACTAACTAATAACTCTGCTATAGTCTTTTCTGGTCATGCCGGCGAGTAGTAAATTACCGGTATTTTACTACTCGCTGGTCATACGAGTGTGGCGATGGCACGATCTACTTACATTTTGTCCTACGCTGATTGGTTTATCTAATTCCTATACATGTATACGCAGATTGAGTAATACCTATCTATAGAGTACTGGGAGTCTATACTTCTAGTTCTACGGTATTTTTTAGTGTATTATGGTTGACTGTTGTACTAGACGTATTATTTGTGGTGGACGTATATAATGAGTCTTGCGCTTGGAAAGGTCGTGTGGAATTGCGAATTGAATAGGGTTGATCAATTGCAATTGCGTCCCTTCCTTGGCCAAACTCGTTATTTCTATCCTTCGCCTATCAAAAGTTGGCAAAGTATCTAATTGAGAAAGCCTGCCGCTAGCGCAATGGACGGTCTCCGCAGTCTGCTCGGGATGAGGAGAGTGCCGAAGACGACGACGCTGAAGGAAGGCAACATGGTGGTCGTCACTCAGTTAGACCACTCCGCCTTTAAGCCCATGGAAGAGATCACTATCAGCAAGCTGAAAGCCCTGTACAAGCAGTACACGGAGACCCCCGGATCGCACGCTCAGATCGTGCTGGCGGACGCGCGCCTGAAGCTGCAGTACTGCAATGCAATCACGCAGCAGGTGATCGACATGCAAGACGTCAAGTTCGGCTCCTACGACCAGTCGCGTACAGTATACCTCATGTACAAGGGCCCTGGAGGTAATACGGCTCTGACCGCCTTCACGTTCCACCGAACGGCGGAGGCAAGCGACGCTTGGAAGGCCATGGGCACCGTGTTTGGTCAGGTCAAATTAACGGAAGAGGGCGTTTGGTCAAACCCCTGCGCTGAGTAAAGCACGGCCATTCTCATTCATGAGACTACTGTTTCCACGACCATGCATCTTTCAAAATATCCAAAAACTGACTTTAAAAATCTTTACTTTTTGGCTAAGTGGAAATTGTGTGATCGCGACTAATGATGTCTTGGTCTGGCTGGGAGGCAGGCTGCTTCGGAGGCCTAAATATGGCAAGTTTATGCACAGTCCACAAAAAATATTAATATTTTTAAAACGGAGGTGTAGTTTAGTAGGAAAGAAAAGGTTTGCTCCCCACTTGCACTGCCACTGGCACTGGAGCTCGGGTTGTTCCGCCGACTTGACTTGTGCTTGTACTTGCAGTTGCTATAAACGGAATTGATGTTAGCCTGAATCGAATAGCCACGGTTTCACTACCGGAAAGAGAAAGGCGAAGCAAAAGAAAGAACTCGTGCAATGTGCTGGCGACGGTTCGTCGGGTTCGATGCCTACAAGCTAACCTTTGCTGGACCCCGGTTGCTGGACCCCGGTTGCTGGACCCCGGTTGTTGGACCCCGGTTGCTGGACCCCGGTTTCTGGACATGAGTACAGTGTAGTTGACTGCATTCTGGCCGGTCTCTGTCTATACTGCTGACTGCTGACTGCTTTCTTTTAGGTATACATCGGTACTCGTCCGACGTCCAGACATTGACACGAATTGGGCTAGCATTCAGCAACGGAAGGTGGTATGCATTACGGCGATGTTAAAAATTTAAAACATAATCCTTTTTTTTTAACTCAGGGTGTTAAGGCCATAATAAATGTAGAAAGGAAAAGGAAATAGATATGAGTTGAGAGAGGTGGGTGAGGTAACTCTCCATCACTTTAACCATATGCTATATACAGTCAGAAAGTGCAACAACTAGGCACAAAACTCGTATCTATATTTCCTTTTCCTTTCTACTTTTTTTAAACATGAGATTTCTGTTCTTATTGAGTTAACCTTTGATAGGACAGATACTTTAATACTTGAAGTGTTATTCATCAGGTTGAGGGCCTAGGGGAAAGTCTGAAGACAGAATTGACTCTCACCACCAGGCCTCAAACCAGGGACCCTGGCTCACGGCCACTAAGCTATGGCGTACTGCCATCCAAGCAGCGACTACTGAATGTTTTCTTTAATATTTCGAAAGTCAGGCTGCCCGTGTATCTGCCACAAGCGGGTGGGACGCAGCCCTCACTGAAACTAACTATACTAACCACCCGCACACTTGAACCTTGCTGGTTACTGGTTGTCATCGCTTTCATGATATTGGGCAGAACTGCCTGTTTGACATGCGATGTAAAATAAATAAACACCAATACCAACTTCACGTGCCAACTAAAACGCGATGAGCATATTAATCAGTACTCCTTGTCAGTTTTTGTGCCATTTTGTCGCACTCGCTGACTGTATAAGATCTGGTTACTTTGGTGGACAGTTTGTCATAACTCGTAACATTTCGTCCTTTTCCTTTCTTCATCATAATTATTATTATTATTGTAAGGAAAAATTGGAGGCGTATCCAATTTCGAAATAAAGGTGTCAGCACCAATCTATGCTTTTGCTTTAATATAAGTTGCTGTATTTGACATTTTTCCATTATTCCCTGTATTAACCCATGATGAGAAGGGAACGAAAACGCCGGTTCGGTTAAGAAATTGGCTTTCCTGACTGTGTGCATTGCGTCGGTGCTGACACTTTTATTTCGAAATTATTATTATTATTACTCAAGTCTGTGGACAGCAACTCACACGGTTTCGCTCTGTTAGAGCTCATCAGCACAGCTCAGAGGACCGAAGCGCAGCTCTTCGCAATGAAATACGTTTCCGTGAAGCAAAGCATTTTTATAAAGAGCTGCAATCCCCGCCAAGAGGGCTAATATTATTATTATTATTATTATTATTATTATTTTAACTGGTTTGAGGGAAAGAGAGAAACGTATTATTATTTGAAACTCGGATATTGAGCCAATAATAATGTAGAAAGGAAAAGGAAATATAGATACGAGTTGAGAGTAACTCTCCATCACTTAAACCAGATACTATATACACCCCTTCTTTACTTATCTGAAACTCGGGTATTGAGCCAATAATAAAAGTAGAAAGGAAAAGGACATATGGAAACGAGTTAAGAGTAACTCTCCACCACTGTAACTAGATACTATATACAGTCAGAAAGTGCAACAACTAGGCACAAAACTGACAGAGTACTGAGACATTCGACGTCCTGACACCTAGCTTCAACACATCTCCGTAGCGCTAACCGACAGCCTTCCAACTTGGAAGGTTAGCGCTACGGAGATGTGTTGAAGCTAGGTGTCAGGACGTCGAATGTCTCAGTACTCTGTCAGTTTTGTGCCTAGTTGTTGCACTTTCTGACTGTATATAGTATCTAGTTACAGTGGTGGAGAGTTACTCTTAACTCGTTTCCATATGTCCTTTTCCTTTCTACTTGTTTACTTATCTTTGATATTTATGACCCACCCAAGTTGGCTGGTGTGCTGCTTTGCTGCTTCGAATTGTAGTTAGACCGCTTTGTCAAATATCCTACTGGTCTTGTCATAGTCCAGTAACAATCGACATTCTTTGTTCCGTTGGAACTGTAGCTTGTGCTCATTTTCGTTGCGCTTGCCTTCCCCTCTTTGGTCTTTCCATAACCTTGAACCTTCCTAGTTGGAAGGCTGTCTGTTAGCGTTATGGAGATGTGTTGAAGCTAGGTGTCAGGACGTCGAATGTCTCAGTACTCTGTCAGTTTTGTGCCTAGGTATTGCACTTTCTGACTGTATTATAGTATCTGGTTAAAGTGATGGAGAGTTACTCTCAACTCGTATCTTATTTCCTTTTCCTTTCTACACGTATTATGTCTCCTTTATTCACTTCTTTCGAAGGCGATAAGCCAAACCCACCGGGAAATATTTCCATGGGTGGGACAGCAAAAAGAAAGTGAAAAAACAAAAAGCTAAAAACCAAAGGGACAAGAAATATGGGAAGGAAAAAGAAGAAAGGAAAGAAACTCAATCCGAACTCCAACATCAAAACAAGAAAGTATGTACCGTATTGCTGAACATGCCAACTATAATAATATAATATCAGTTAATAATATATACTGCTGCTAGCTCGGCCTATTTAGCTCGTAGCTGTACTGATGAGGCCTTTATTGCCGAAACAGCTTGCTGCCTACAGCATTGGGTATATATGTATCTATTATTGCACGATTAAAGAGGTCAATATAATTATGAAATATAGAACGAGTAAAAGACCGAGGTCCCCCGAGGTCTTTTACGAGGTCTATATTTCATATATTGACCAATTATGAGGGCAATAATAGATTTATCACGACATAGCATACCTAAAACTGGTTTTGCTTTGCTTTAGGAAGAAAGGAATACTATTGTAATAGTATAATAGTATGTACTTATGCCGTTTACATTGGACATTACTTCTGTGTAAACCGAAGTTTTCAGTTGTCTCTTGTAGTATGTTCCTCAAGTTCTTTGACTGAGAATCTGACAGTTTGGGTTCAAATCCCAGCATTTGGCTTCAGATTTTTCTTCTTTCAGTTCTAATTCTTTTCTAAGTTGAGGAAAAAGTTCTAAGTCCTCGGGCTAAGGGGCCGTCCAAGGTTACCAATAATATTTTCAAAACGAAAAGATTTCGTTTGGGGGTGGGTGGGTTTGATGGAGTTTCGTTTTGAAAATAATATTATTGAATGCAGATGGAGAAGGCCCAGTTACTTTTGGCCCTTTGGGTGTCGAAAATTGACATCAATATTTTATTGGAATTCGTTTTACCTGCTGAAAAGGTGGGTGGGTACCGGGTGGGGGCTGAAAAATACTAAAACTTTTCGTTTGTAAAAACAATCGGTAACCCCGGACGGTCCCTTAATTTTGAGGTGCCACTGAACGCGTGAAAATGCGCAATTGCAGTTCACTCCACCTTTTCCACCATAACTTACGTTCTGTTTGCTTGATTTTGACAGTCTAGGGCTCTTTGAAACGCTCTTTCCGCTGCCAAGAGAATGAGGCCACGCTCAACTCCGTGGGTGCCACAAAGCCTGCTCCAGAGCGCAGGGAATCGCCATAGGTCGGGCCTCGTGTTGAAAGAAATACTTCTAAATTTCATCCCAATGCCATTTCGCTGTCGTTTCTAGCACAGCTCTGGATATTTTTGCATCTCAATCAGTAGTTTCGACGTCATTACACCCACACGTCATCAGCTGGCTGCGCACCACGTGATCCACGGGAAATCCCCGAAGCACGAGGCAAAAAAATGATTTTAAGACGTTTGAACAATTTAGTGCCGCGATCAAACTTTCGAGCGCCATATCTTTATCATCGTTTCTCCTATTGCAAAAGCGATTACATCATTGGAAAGCTTGGAGCTTCCTCTTTGATCTACATATTTCAATATTTGCAACAGGACATAAATCGATGGAGTTACGACAGTTTTACGGTACGTACACAATATCAGTCGTTAATGACTGATGCACCGCAAAGGGTTTTTAATATTAAAGTGGTCAATAATAAGTAATAATAAGTGGTCAATATAAGCGGTCAATATTATATATGCTGATATTTGACCGCTTAGAGATCACAAGTTTCTGTGGGGTCAATAATATGAGAGTGATAAATTTATCACTCTCTTATTATTGACCCCCACAGAAACTTGTGATCTCTAAGCGGTCAAATATCAGCATAATTGACCGCTTATATTGACCACTTATTATTGACCACTATTAGCCCGAGGACTTAGAACTTTTTCCTCAACTTAGAAAAAAATCAGAAATGAAAGAAGAAAAATCTGAAGCCAAATGCTGGGATTTGAACCCAAACTGTCAGATTCTCAGTCAAAGAACTTGGGGAACATACTACAAGAGACAACTGAAAACTTCGGTTTACACAGAAGTAATGTCCAATGTAAACGGCATATGTACATACTATTATACTATTACAATAGTATTCCTTTCTTCCTATAGCAAAGCAAAACCAGTTTTAGGTATGCTATGTCGTGATAAATCTATTATTGCCCTCATAATGGGTCAATATATGAAATATAGACCTCGTAAAAGACCTCGGCGGATCTCGGTCTTTTACTCGTTCTATATTTCATATATTGACCTCTTTAATCGTGCAATAATAGATACATATAATATGGGTATTATCATATATATAATATGAGTATTATCACATAAAATCATGCTCAATCTGCGCATGTGTATTTTAGCGTATGATTGGGTAGCTGTGGGATTAGAATGTGGTGCATAATAAAAGTGCTACCCTTCGTGTGATTGTTTTCTCGATGAAGACTGCTTGATTGCTAGCTTTTACGTTCTGCTGAATTTTAACGTTCTCTTCAAGGTTCAAACAGCAATAATGCTTGACCCACCGGCCAAGAGGGCCAAAGTCGACAGCGAGTCGAAGACGGAACTAGCGCTGGGGTCTGCGCCCGGCCTAAGCGAGTCACCACCGTCACTGATACCTTCCCGTCGACTGGTGTTGCAGCCACGAGAGGACTTCGCAACAGCACAGGCGCAAGCGCTGCACAAGAAGGTATACGAGGAGACGACCATGCCTCCAGTGGTGTCAGTCCAGAAATACAGTGAGTGCTGGACCCTCGATAAAGCGATGAGATTCAGCAACCAAACGAAGGTCGGTATTGACCTTGCCACGTCCAACCAGGATGGTAAAAAGTATATCCTGAAGTTCGCCTCTTATGAGGCAACCTCAGCGGAGCCTTTTGATAAGGTCAGGATGTCTGAACTTGTCAGGGAAATGCTGGTCAATAAATTCGTGCTCGAGAAGATCGGGTGCCAGTACTTCGCTCGTGTGGAGCCAGCAGCCTTTGTGCTCCCCTGTGGTCTCTACATGCAGATGGAGTACTGCCAGTACCAAGACCTTAGGGAGCTCTCTGACACCGATATGTCCGCAACTGAGCGACTTAGGCTGATCTCAGAAGCCGCACGGGGCCTCGATCAGCTACACACGCTAGGCCTGGTGCACTTCGACGTGAAGCTAACCAACATCGGAGTGAGCCAGGACGCGAGTGGCAGAAAGAGGGCTAAGCTTATCGACCTGGGATCCACCAAGGTAGTTGGAGCACAGGCCAGGCCGGACGACGTTCTTTCTGGGGACACATCCACATACCGTTGTCCGGAGCTGTGGGTGTTGCGAAAACACCCCTTGCTTCCCGAGAGCCAAGAGTATAGCGTCGGGCCGGAAGTGGACATGTGGGCCCTGGGCTTCAGCATGGTGCGCCTTCTCTTCAATGCTTACAATGGCCCGTGGGCTCATGCGAATGCTGAAGATCCGGACTATTCCAAGTTCATCACGACGAACCGTGTGGGTCCAGATGCAGTGGGTAGAATTGAGCGTCCGCCATGGCTCGAATTCACTCACCATCAATTCCAAAAGGGAATATCGCGGTTTGTCAATTTTCTGGCATACAACTTGCTGCGCGTTGATCGCCACTCTCGAATGTCTGCCAAGACCGTTGCTGATGAAATAGACAAGCATCTCGGTAATGGCGGCCAGTAACAAAGGGCTCCGGAGAGTGATTAGTCACGTGATTAGTCACGCACCGTCGCCCGTTCTCCAACAGATCGCTCATAACATACACACATTGCACAAACTCTGAACTACAAGGAAACAAAATGATAAACATTTCTCCATCAATATTTCGGCACTGGGCCATCATCAGGATTGATAATAAGCAGACTGTGAGGTGAACCTGATATAGCCTGAGCACGTACATGTACGTGCTCAGGCTATATCCAGGGAGAAGATTACATCTATGGCGCGAAAACATCAATGGTGAGAAAAACTAATGAACTTACACTTACGTTATTTTTAACAATCATTGTAGCTGATGTGAGGCCAAACATTATCATCGCAAAGTAGTAGTACTAGCGCTATTCAACAGCACTCGCGCAACGACCCCTCTACAGCTAGCCAGTAATGATTATGTACATGCATTATTTATACTACAGGACAAAAGGCAACAGCTTTACACCGTATCGAGAAGCCTCCAATCACCAGTCATTGCTGACAGCTGGACAACGATAACGAACGCTGATAGCCTCACGAATACTATGGTTGACACGTGACACTTAGTTGCCTTGTGAGCATGAATGGTGTGGCGAAAGGAATGACTGGTGTAGTAAATGGTTTGGTGTTGACCAGGGAGTCACAATTATACCAGGGAATCGTAAAGTACTGGGAGGCGACACGTCACACATTTCACGACCCGCGAAATTTGAAACGTCGTCATCATCTTCTTTTCCTCAATTGTTTTTGCTATGTGCGTCGAGGCCTATTCTGGATCTCCAGAGCGAAAGCCGGTTGTTTGTGATATGTACCACGCATTACCTTAAAGGTTGAGCCGTGGTTGTTCAATTTGTTGGAAGTTCACTGCTTTGGAGACGACAAAATTAATGTCAAGGTAACTTAACCACCGTCGGCAAAATGTACTCAAATTTGAATTGAGTCAGTGCGAATGACGCCCTGTTTGCGGAATAGAACTCCACTAAACATACCATTTTTTTATTTTATTTCACCTTCCCGTGGCCAGAGAATATAGGCCAATATGGAGGGAGGGGGCGGTAGCCAGCCATGGCAGTAAACAAAAAAACAAAGCAAAAATAAATAAATATTACACATTACTGGAGGCAAAGAGAAACAAATGTGGATGAAGAACTAGCAGTTATTAGAACATGAGCTTCATGTTGGCCTTGAAATCCTTTAGCGTACAAGACGATTTTACTGATAGAGGCAGGGCCAGCCAGAGAGAATAGGCAGCAAAAAACGGAGATCTGGTATAAGCTGAGGTTCGGGCTTTAGGTAAAGTGCAGGGATTGCGCGTAGGACGAGTGGGAAGAAACCAGTTATATTTACGCAAGTGTGGCGGGGATTTGTCAAGACGAATAGAATGAACAACAATACACAGTTTTCGATCCGCTTGACTAGAGATAGGGAAGGTGTTAAACATATCATACAGCTCGGCAGAAGGAAAGTATGATGGTTTGCGGAAAAGGACTTTGAGTATCCTCTTATTATGGACTTCCAGGGTACTCATTAACGATTTACTAAGTAGGGATGACCAGGCGGTTGAGCAATAGAGAAAAATGGGGAGAATATAGCAATGATAAAAAAGGCGAATGCATTCAAGCGGGTAGGTGGGAGCAGTGAGACACGAGGTAGCCAACAGCTTTACTGACTTTGCTACAGATATAGTCGACATGTCTACTAAACGATAAGTCTGAGTCAATGACCAAACCAAGATGTTTGTGTTGTTTTACCACTCTGAGGTCTGTGAGGGATCCGGGAAGAGTGAATGCATAGGTTGGCTCTGAGTTCGGCAGGAATAATATCTCAGTCTTGGCGATACTAGGTCATAGTCTCCAGGTAGTCATCCACTGATGGACTTCGTTGATACCGCGCTGGAGACTGTCTCGCAGCCTGTCTAGACAGTCATTGAACCGGAGCAGTGCAGTATCGTCAGCAAATAAGGACACTCCTTCAACATGACTGGGAAGATCATTTATATACACTAGGAAAAGGAGGGGCCCTAGGATGGATCCCTGGGGCACTCCGGACAGAACAGGTGAAGCATCTGAGAGAGTTCCACCTACGAAGACAACTTGCGTTCTGTCGGATAGGTAGTCTGTAATCCACTCCAGCGCTGAGTCACACACACCGAAAACTTTGGAAAGTTTAGCAAGTAATGCACGGTGCCACACGGTGTCGAAAGCTTTCTCGAGGTCGAAAAAGCACATGGCAACTTTCCGCCCCATATGACGATGGTCGGCAATGTTTTGGATCAGCTTGGTGAGCTGTAGAGCGGTCGAGTCACCACGACGAAACCCAGATTGCGCGGGATCCAGAGCAGGAGAAATATGATTATACAATTGATTGAAGAAGAGCCGTTCGCAAAGTTCCCACCCCCACCATGCCTATGGTCCCTTCATGTTGTCCAAGTTCCATTCTCGGTTTGTGTGAAGTTTCGAGGTGAAGTTCGATGATGTACTCACCTTTCCATGGAAGGGAAACAAAGTAGCATATCAAACAGATGCAGTATTTGATGCCACTATCCTCATTCTTATCATCTTTATTTCAGGATTACTCAAAGGCGTCTGCATTCAAAGTCTTATTTATTTCTTGTGTACTTGCATACTGGTATTAGTTTAGTCCCACAACCTGCGATAAAATGATCAGCTGTAGCACCTACTCCACCTTTATGTTTACATGTATCTACAGCCAACTTCGCTTATAACGACACTCGGCGGGGCATCAGAAAAGTGTCCTTATTCACGAAGTGTCGTTATACCCGAAGTCTCATTATAATTATGTGTCACAGTTGGATGGGACTTTGCTCCGGGCATGAAAATTATGTCGTTATTCGCGAATGGTCGTTATATCCGCAGTCGTTATTAGCGAAGTTGACTGTATGTCATTCGGATCTTCCCAAGTTGTACATTGTACTGTTGAGATACCGAATTCAAATAATTATATCAATACTATGCCATACCATACCAAAGTGTTTCACACCTGTACGGTCAATGAACTGCACACAATATTTGTCATTAACTGGTCATAACTCTTCTGAACACATTGCCCTCAGGAAACGTACGGCCGAGTGTCGCCTGACCGACTGAGCAAAGTTCTCTGCGACGAAAGTCACACTATCGGCGAATGCACTCAAGGCGAATACCCGTGAATACCCTGTATACTGCTTGTATCACTTGTCACAGAAGCATACACACACACGCACGCACACACATACCATGTCCCATGTACCATATACGCTAGCCATTGGCAGACTATGCTCGGCCAATCGTCAAATTATGCTTTTGATCAGGGAGTCGTAAAATACCGGGTATTTTACGACTCCCTGCTTTTGATTATGCCACAATTATGCCAACAAATATGCTGAATTATGCTGAATTGTGCTCGGTTCCACTATGTATTCACGCTGTACATAGAGGATTGAGAAACCACGCATACACACACGGCCATGCCCTAAGCATAATATTTTTGTCTAAACCGAAAGATGCCTACCTTACACGTTGGAATCCGTATATTATACCGGAGCATAATTTTTGGACGAAATCCCAAGATTATGCCAAATATTATGCCGCCATAATCCGCCAAGGGCTATGACAAGGAGTCGTAACTGGGGTATTTAAAAAAAACATCTCCAGGCTTTCAGTCTGACAAAGCTGTATTATGCCCCTAAGCATAATTTTTGTCTAAACCAAAAGATTATGCCCACCTTCCACGTTGGAATCCGTATTATTATGCCGGAGCATAATTTTTTGACGAAATCCCAAGATTATGCCAAATAGTATGCCGGCATAATCCGCCAAGGGCTAATACGCCCGTTTGTTTGAAGTTTTATTTTACATCGCAAACCAAACGGGCATTGATGCCCAATATTATGATGGCGATAGAACAAAAAGTGTGGCTCGATAAAGCTGCACTTGAGAAAATGAGAAAACAGTCAATAGGAAGTATATGGACCGGTAATTACAAGTCAAGTTCGAACGAGCTAACAATCAGAGAGAAATAGGAAGATGAGGACCTATGCCAGAGGGAGGTACTATTCGGCCATATTAACCGTAGAAAAACACTTTCAGCAATATTTTAAACGGAGTTGGACGACGAGTGGACGTGAGTTCCTGTGGCAGGGTGTTCCAAAGCTTCACGGCGGAAACTAATGGTCGGCTGTCGCCAGATGTTCGCCGAGTTAGCGGAACAACAATCATATTTGCAATTGTCATTGCCAGGGGTGTTACTGGGAGGTTGGAGGGCTACTAGTACTCGATCTTTCAGAAGAGGGCTGATGCTCAGCTGCTGGTGTGGACACGGTGCATAAGGAAACGGAGTTTGCATTTGGCACGTTCAATGACAGGGGTCAGAGAAAGGCGAGCGTATAGGAGTGGTATGGGACAGGAAGGGCAGATTGGCTACGCAGCGACCACATCGCTTGTCGAGGACAGTGAGCTGGTGCCGCTGCTGAGCCGTGAGTGCAGAGAAGAACGCGTTTGATCCATAAAGCATGTCAGGAAGTATAAGGGCAGAATAGAAGAGGAGCGACTGGCGTTCAGATAGCGACGGGCGGATGGTTCTCAGGGTGGTTAGCTTCTGGGAAGTTTTACGTACTGTACTATGCTGGAGACCTGCGCGTCCCACCGAAGACAGGAATCGATCTGTAGACCCAGAAAGCGAGCAGTGGTGGTCTGGGCGAGAGGCGTCCCGTTGCAGTTAACGTTGAGTTCCAGGGTACTACGGCGTGATGCTTCAATTGCTAAGACCTGCGTCTTGTCGGGGTTTAAAAGCAGGCCTTTCTCGTGTAGGTAGTCAGCCAAGTTTGACACAGCAACTGATAATACTTGAGGGTTGCTACGGAACTGCTTGCGGTGTGGAGAAGGATGTCATCCGCAAACAGCTGGGAGTGTGCTGGGCTGGTGACGCTATGGACGTCCATGGTATATAGTGAAAACAGCAAAGGACCCAGTAGGCAGTACACTACCCTGAGGGACTCCACACTCTTCAATAACATAACAATAATGAATATCCATGCCGCCAGTGCCTGTTCGTCACAGGCGTTGGCGAGTTTCTTTCACGCAAGGGAACATTCCAAGGGGACACTCTGGCCATGGCGGTCTATGCAGTAGCGATCATGCCTGCAATAAATTCTCTATCTAACCAATATCCAAACACGAAACGGATATGGCATGCGGATGATGATGCGGCTGCAGGTAGGGTTAGCAGTGTTTTTGATTACTAGTATTGGTCAACATTCAGCGACATTGGCCCAGAGAGGGTACTACCCGAACGGCGCCAAAAGAGTTCTTCCAGTTAATTAATCCTGAAATGCATTCATCCGGGAGAGAGTGGACAAGTGCGCTGCACGTAGCATGAAGGGTATACGCTGTAGTGGATGCTTCTGTGAAATTATTATAATCGGATCTTTGCTGTTCAAGCATTACCAGTTCTCAGATGATTTCCTGTGGCCGAGTACGAGTATGGGCATGAAACTGTTTGTTAGTAGTCTACAGTTTCATTGCAGGGGCGTCGGAACCGGTGCAATAATTTCATCTTGTGACTTTTGAAGCAACGAAAATTAATACGGGCCCTATTTCCCTAAAATGTTCCCCCAACCCCCAACTACTCCTGCGGCCGCACCAATGTAGAAAACCTTCCGACGCCCCTGGTTACAAAGAAGATGCGTGCTGCTCTGTGACTTGTGTGTAAGGAGGTACGTGTAGGTCTGTTCGTATTGGTATTGGTATTGATTTATTTGAATTCGGTACCTCAACAGTACATTGTACAACTTGGGAAGATCCGAATGACATAGATACATAAACATAAAAGTGGAGTAGGTGCTACAGCGGATCATTTTATCGCAAGTTGTGGGACTAAACTAATACCAGTATGCAAGTACACAAGAAATAAAATTCGTACAATAATTATGATTGTGAACGTTGAGCACTCTACCGAGCCGCAAGACTCTTTGAGTGGTGATTATTGTCAAAGGATTCCCAAAGGCCTATTGAACTTTGAAGGGTTTCCTGATATACAATGACAGTAGATTGATGCATGAATAGTAAGACAAACGTGTAAATCACATGCAGCAGATAACGAGTTGTAGGAGAGAGTGTTGGACTGGTGCAACAGTCGCGCTGTTTGCTGAGATGCGCAGGATGGAAAACGCTATTGCCATTATCGGCCTTCAGTTGCTCTTGCCGTCTTGGGCGCCCTAACGTTACTATGAGTCTACAGTCAACTTCGCTAATAACGACTGCGGATATAACGACAATTCGCCAATAACGACAGCATTTCCATGCCCAGAGCACAGTCCCTTCCAACTGTATTTATACATGATGAGACTTCGGGTATAACGACACTTCGTGAATAAGGACACTTTTTTGATGCCCCACCGAGTGTCGTTATAAGCGAAGTTGCCTGTACACGTACATGTACATGACTGTGCAAATATTCCACTTTATTTTACTAGTATTGGGTGCAGATCCCGTTTGACGTGCGAAGTAAAACAAACACAAACAAACAACAAACAAATTAGGTATGTACGGAAAGAAAACGGTCCGATTGGAAGTGCGTTTTAAAAAACAAAGTTTCCTGCCAAAGAAATCATCAGACAATTGTATTTCAACCTGAAAATAATCATTTTAATACTGCCCAGGCGTGAGTCTTGGCGCTCAATACTGTAGTTGGTAGCGGAGACTTGAGCAGGAATCACATCTCACGCAATTATTGTTGTTCCGCAGTCTCGAAATCACTCCCTGCTCAAAATACTAAGATGATGTTGTCACGCACCTTGTTTTGAGGTATTGCAAGCACTTTCCAGACATATTGCCCATTTCCCCATGCATGTTGATGAGTGTGACAGGTTATTTATATCAAAACCGCCACCAGAAAATGTGAATTTTTGCGCCAATGATGTTACCTTCAACAAATCCTAGCAGATTTCTATATCGAAATGCTGGTGAACTATCCCATTCTCCTGTTTAGGAGCCGGCGAAATGAAGAGAGATGGAGCAAGCGAAAGAGAGAGAGATAGAGAGAGAGAAGATTTTTTTAGACATGAAATCCAGCTGCTACTTCTGAAGCCAGGAGTCAAACGTTCCCTGTGGAAGTTTCGTTTTGCGCTGGGCTTCAAATTTGTTCATGCGATCAATCGTACCTGCGAATGACTTTGTAGACACGTAACACCTTTAGCACTAACGATACGGTGCAGAGACGATGTGCAATAAAACGATGAAAATATGAAGAAATGGTGTAGGGAAAAAATATGGATTCAAACAAGTTTTCGTACAACACTCATCAGGAATCGTCGTTGTACTAAAGGACACTGAAACAAAAATTGAACTATTATAGAAAATCTAAGTTAGAGAAATAACACTAAGAGCAACAACAGTGAAATTTACAAGTGTGAATTTTAACAATCAAAGCGAGAAATGAACAAAGGAGAAAGGAAGGAAAGACAACGTGATAACACATAACAGCAGTACATTACACCTAGAACATTAACGGCCAAGCTTGGCCGCACTAAACACGACACGTTACTTGAACAATTTCAACCCAATTATACTATCTTTCTGTACACACAAATTAGGCTTGTACAGATGCTGATAGATAGCTTCCAACACTTTTAACTGTAGTCCATAACCATGACGACCACGGCACAATACAGTGAACGAAGAGTCGGAATACGAATTGCAACAATCAGGACTAGCTAGCAGATGATTGTACACTGAAGACTCGTATTCCGACTCTTCGTTCACTGTAGTTGTCAGTTGTCTGAAGATTGCCATCTGGCATGAAACTTTTAGTTACAACAATCCAGACGCGTGGTACTCTGTGCATCGTGCGTTTCTCTCTTTCAAATCTGGACTTCACGGAGAATTTCAAAGTATTAGGAAATTGGAGGCCACATGCCTCGTACTGCTCTTTTCTCTCCGAAACTCAACACTTGCCAGCCAGATACGAAAGAAAGAAAAAAAAAATCATCAGTCCCACCACCGGGACTCGAACCAGGGACCTTGATATTCGCGAGCAATGCCCTAACCAACTGAGCTACCATCACTGTGGATAAGAGTCATTTACTGTAGTCTGTAGCTCAGTTGGTTAGAGCATTGCTCGCGAATAGCAAGGTCCCTGGCTCCAGTCCCGGTGGTGTGACTGATGATTCTTTCTTTCGTATCTGGCTTGCAAGTGTTGAGTTTCGGAGAGAAAAGAGCAGTGCAATTCTCTCTGTTCGAATTCCACGCATTGACGATGTACAGTGCTGGCAACTGAAATCCGACCCCCGAGCGGTGCGCTCACATCGCAACGAACCAACACGGGATTGTAGAACTACGAAATAGAGACCGCTAGAACGCAGAACGCATCGCTCAGGGGTCGTATTTCAGTTGCCAGCACCGGTCAAAACAAAGCATAGCGAGGGCCCTGAAGTACATGTACAACTGTTCGTGCCATCAACCATTGAGGGGTAGTTTTTGCAAGGGAGCTATTAATCCAATAAATTCTAGAGACTTGGTTTTATAATATGCCGTAAAGTCGCGGATAAAAGCCGGGCTTATAAGCACATAAGCCGCTTTCTGCATCAGGCTTCAATGCAAACCATGCTTACGCACCACTGATATTTTTGCCAGGCCTGTATGCACATCGGGCCGATCCGGGCTTGCATAGAAGCCAGGCTTCTGCGAGCGACACGCCTACTCAGTCAGTTTCAAAAAGATTAGCAATCCTGGCGATCGCCCGGGGAGTTTGCCGTCTTACCGTATGCGCGCTTGAGAGCTGGCTGGAAAAACTCACTGTGAACTCGAAGAAATAATCCGCGCGAAAGCATGAAAAATGACAACTCACTCATGTCGGTACATGTACGTCTGGTTTACAACAAACGAGTTCTTCCTCGTATCGATATGAAGTCAGAGGGGACATGACGAAAGTGTGGCAAATGTTGACGGGTCCCAATTCGTTTCGTGCCCAATTTCTTTGAGCTGCGATGCAATTTACTCTCACGATGTGACGAAAACGACATCGACACAGACTCATTCCCAAGGCCATGACTTGGCAAAGCTATCCGTGTGACTTCAACGACATGTTGACAAAAGCAGACGCCTGTGAAAGCTGATAGAAGACGGCGTTGACTCCTAAATTCAAATAAAAAAAATTGGCGATCTTGAAATACTAAAATATTTCTGAAAGAGAAATCGATCAATCGATGTGCCATTGTATTCAACAACACGTACATGTAGCTACAGCGCAATGACTTCCGTCTTCACTCACACCGTTTCAGTGTTGTGGGTGTGTTCACATGGCGTGAACCAGTCAAGTGTCAGTAAGTAGTTCGGCAGGAAACGCGAGCTCCAACAACAACAAGTCGCTTGGCGCAGCCACCTTCTTTGGCTTGTACTTTTTGTACCAGCGTGATCACCAAAACAATGAAAAAAAGTGTGACTTGAAGATAGTTTGGGATTTGAACTCACAACGTCATGGTCAGCACTCAGCAGACAGCATTTATAACCACAAGGCCAAAAAGGAAAGGATAAATCGTGGGTTTTGATAAAAAAAATCGATACTGACATCCAGGGCAAATTGTAAACCATGGGAAAAGGTCGGAAACCTGGCCGAAATTCTAACTCCTTAACGGCTGGTCCAATTGTTCCGAAACCTTCACAGAACAATTTGCCGTGTCCTAACAAGCCATTCGATGTGCTTTTTTGTCCAAATTTCCCTTATCTTCATACTTTTTAAGACCAAAACCTGATTGCTAATCTTTTTGAAATGGACTTATACTAGTCATAGATCTAGGCAGCACTGACAACCGGTACGCGGTATGGCGGCAGTTTTACAATGCACTGTACATAGCGCATGCACTCTTGACCTACCCGATCCGCGCTTGCATAGAAGCGAGGCTTCTACGCGCGACAGGCTTATAATTATGCATTTGACCCGTTTGATTTTCAGGCTTCTATCCGCGATGTGCTTGTATGCAAACCCGGCTTTTATCCGCGACTTTACGGTATATGTGCTAAATGTAATAATAAATGTAAAAGAGAAAAGGACATATGGATACGAGTTAAGAGTAACTCTCCATCACTGTAACATGATACTATAATATTATACAGTCAGAAAGTGCAATAACTAGGCACAAAACTGACAGAGTACTGAGACATTCGACGTCCTGACACCTAACTTCAACACATCTCCGTAGCGCTAACCGACAGCCTTCCAACTTGGAAGGTTCAAGGTTATGGAAAGACCAAAGAGGGGTTCATAACCTTGAACCTTTCAAGTTGGAAGGCTGTCGGTTAGCGCTACGGAGATGTGTTGAAGTTAGGTGTCAGGACGTCGAATGTCTCAGTACTCTGTCAGTTTTGTGCCTAGTTATTGCACTTTCTGACTGTATAAAGTTTCATGTTACAGTGATGGAGAGTTACTCTTAACTCGTATCCATATGTCCTTTTCTCTTCTACATTTATTTATGGCTCAACATCCGAGTTTCATATTGCACACCTGATGAGCCGTCACGAACCATACGGCAAAACGTACGTCGTGTGAAACAACTTGTTTTGTAGTCAACTAGTCCATCACAATGTCATGCACGAGGAGTACTGTAGGAGTTTGGCTTTCGGCTTGTACAATTCGTTTTCGCAAAGCTTCCCTTTCTTTACTTATCTTTGATATTTATGACCCACCCAAGTTGGGTGGTGTGCTGCTTTGCTGCTTCGAATTGTAGTTAGACCGCTTTGTCAAATATCGTACTGGTCTCGTCATCGTCCAGTAACGATCGACATTCTTTGTTCCGTTGGGACTGTAGCTTTTGCTCGTTTTCGTTGCGCTTGCCTTCCCCTCTTTGGTCTTTCCATAACCTTGAACCTTCCAAGTTGGAAGGCTGTCGGTTAGCGCTACGGAGATGTGTTGAAGCTAGGTGTCAGGACGTCGAATGTTTCAGTACTCTGTCAGTTTTGTGCCTAGTTATTGCACTTTCTGACTGTATAAAGTTTCATGTTACAGTGATGGAGAGTTACTCTTAACTCGTATCCATATGTCCTTTTCTCTTTTACATTAAATTTTATTTATGGCTCAACATCCGAGTTTCAAAATGTAATAATAATATTTTTTTATTGTGAGCGGCAGGACAAATTTACTATAGTAATGGGAGGGGAGAAGGAAAAAATCACACAAGTAAAAGAATTCGCTGAAGGTCCAAAACAATACAAAAGCAACTGAATATGTTACAGATGCTGCGCCAACAATTCCTGAATTGTGATTCGAACACAGATCATGTCGTTACGCGAATGGCCTCCTTAGCTTCCTCTGTCTGCTGCTCACTCATAGGGGCCTGGACATTCAACCTGTCCATGAGCTGCACCATTCGAGGTGCTAGACGCCCAAAATTCGCTTCTAAAAGGTCCAAAACAATACAAAAGCAACTGAATATGTTACAGATGCTGCGCCAACAATTCCTGAATTGTGATTCGAATACAGATCATGTCGTTACGCGAATGGCCTCCTTAGCTTCCTCTGTCTGCTGCTCACTCATAGGGGCCTGGACATTCAACCTGTCCATGAGCTGCACCATTCGAGGTGCTAGACGCCCAAAATTCGCTTCTAAAAGATAGCCGGCTTTAAAAATGTCGCGAAGTTCGTTTGCCACGGGAATGCCACAGAGCGCGGGAGCAAGGAACTCCCGATCCAGTAGGAACTGCATTGCGGCGAAGTGGTCTGCCGAGACGACGTCTGATACGCCCCAGGCTTCTGGGTAGTTTTCCGGGTACTTGCTCAACCTAAGTATCGGACTGGCATAGCCCCGGCCTGGCCTGAATTCCTCATAGGCCGCCTTGGCCACTGTGACCGCTGTTGCACACTGTCGCTCATCACGTAGATATTGAGTGACTGCCTGGAGCCCAGCCTCACCACCACCATCCATCTTACGACCCAGGTACAACTGAATAAGGACCTCGGTGGCGGCAAACGCATCGCTGTCCAGTGCTGCTTGTCGGGCGACGCAAGCTAAGCGGTTGGTTTCCGGATGGTCAGGCAATGTCGTGGCAGCTATGAAATCGACAACTATGATCTGGCCTTTGGATTGCGCGATCATGACGTTCTCGGCTTTGATGTCATTGTGGGCTAAACCTCTCTCTTGCAGATAGATCATTGCTGAGTAGAGCTGGTGGGTGAAAAGAAGGTTGACCCTTGGTCGGATGCTGCTGGCCAGTCTAACCCCGGGTCCCGTTGTGATCCAGTCCAGCGCAGAACCATCATGGATGGGCGAGATAATGAAATGGGCCAGAGCCTCACAGCCCGGCAGCTTTACTGTACCATAGTCGATCAGGCACTCTAAGCCTGGGTAGGCCGCCCTCGTTTGCGACCCGCTCTCCTCGTCTGTCACTTCGTTCCTAAGGTGACCTAGTGTGTCGACGTAGGCGAATGCGACTGACTGGATCTTGTGAATTCGAGCGATATAGGGCTTTTCCGCCCTGCTTTTCACCTTGAAGATTCCCTCCCATCCACCACGCTTAATCACGGATCTAATTGAGTAAGAGGAGCTGCCTCCCACCATGACTTGCGAGTAGGCTGGACTAACCATATGCGAGTTATGTGAGGGGAAGGCGGTAAAGGCTTCCATCGTTGCCTTCCGCGTTTCGTCGGGGGAGTTCAGCAAACCTCTCTTAACTCCGGCCTGTGACTGTAGAATTCTAGGCAGTAGGCAGGTTCTAACGGCCGAGGAGAATCACCAGGTTAGGTAAGTTCCTGGATAAATCCACAGAATGAGTTGTGTTCTGTTGTTCTCCACTACAAAGATACTAACAGCTGGATTGTATGGGGATTGGATTGCCCGTTGCTGTTTCTCACTGCCATGCGCCAAAGTGTCGACTGCTGCCCATTGCTGTGCGTATACAGTAGTCCACCCCCTGCCGGGCACCCACCCCCTACGCTGCCTACCATGGCACACATGGGTACAGCATCCCGTACCACTAGCTGCACCTGGAGCGCACAATATCGTACAAGCGCTTGATCTACATATAGTACACAGGCTACACCGTATCAAATACCGTACCTCCGTACCGTCACCGTACAATGTTCCTGTACGGCACAGGCTGGTGTGTTTTCCACATCCCATGGCCAGGAGGTCAATGAAAAAAGAGCCGATGATAGCCAGTCGTAGATCTATGACTGGCTATCATCAGCTCTTTTTTTCACGGGAGGGTACAGTATGACCAAGAGTACATAACCCCTGGAGGTTGTGTGCTCTTGCTATGACTAATGTGGCAATGAACAACAAAGAATGTCAGTATCTGACGCGCCAGGAAGGGATGTGAACTTTCTGAACTACTCTAGCGATTCTCTCTCCCCCCCCCCCCCTCTCTCTCTATCTATCTATCTCTCTATCTCTCTCTCTCTCTTTCTCTCTCTCTCTTTCTCTCTCTCTTTCTCCCTCTCTCTCCCTATCTCCCTCTGTCTCTGTCTCTCTCTCTGTCTCTGTCTCTGTCTCTCTCTCTCTCTGTCTCTCTGTCTCTGTCTCTGTCTCTCTCTCTCTCGCTCGCTCGCTCACTCACTCACTCACTCACTCTGTCTCTTTCTCTCTCTATCTCTCTCTCTCTCTATCTCTCTCTCTCTCTT
>NC_088648.1:23197398-23234898 GCF_964019385.1 Sycon ciliatum
CTCTGGCGCTACTTTACTGTACATACTAATATTCCAAGTACCGCTATATCAAATTTATTCTAATCTTGCAATCAGATTAGTCCTATGATGCGGCTATGGACTCGTGTCATGGAAAGATTCGGCGAGTTCAGAAGTTCTTGGGCGCCTCTACCAGTTCGACACACAGCAGCTCCCTGTGGCAGAGGTTTGACATGCTCCACCACCTGGGGTTTAGAAAGTTCCAACCGGCTGGTCACTCAGTATATCCTGTCGTCTGGGTTGTATGCAGCGCCCGCGTACTTTGGCCTCACCACCCAACAAGGACAACACCATGATTCAGGTTTTTTTAATTTTTGTAAAGAGAACACAAACCTACAAATCATGTGGAAAGACAAAAAGTACATTGGACTGGGTAAGCGCTATCCAAAATGCCAGTTAATTCCCGTAGCTATGCAGAAGACGTTACTTCAGTAACGTCTGGCGCTAGCCAGGGTCCACACAGCTTTAATTCCCGTAGCTATGCAGAAGACGTTACTTCAGTAACGTCTGGCGCTAGCCAGGGTCCACACAGCTTTAATTCCCGTAGCTATGCAGAAGACGTTACTTCAGTAACGTCTGGCGCTAGCCAGGGTCCACACAGCTTTAATTTGGTGTTTGTGTGTTTGTGTGTTTGTGTCACGCCTGGAGCTACCGTATCTGTCCCGTATCTGTCCCGTATCTGTGATTTGGTGTTTGTTTGTGTGTGTTTGTGTCACGCCTAGAGCTACCGTATCTGTCCCGTATCTGTGACTACAAAGGTTCTACAGGATTGTACATAACAGCTGGCCACAAACAGCTGGCCACAATATTCGTCGTATTATGTTTACGACTCCCTGATGTAGAGGGAGATTTGCAAAGAAAATTGATAGGGAGACGAGGAGGAAATAAAATTAGAATGGACGCTAGTTGCGGAATAGGTGATAGGATGCGTGAGCAAAAACATACTTTGGAAGAGAGATTCTTTGGAAGAGAGATCCCGTCGTCTCCAAAATAAGCGTGAACGGGCGATTCAGCGCCAGTCACAGGAAACGTCGGAAGAGAGATCCTGTACGTACCCGTGATCGGCAGAGTCAGCGCCGGTCCCAGGAAACGTCAGGACAGACGCAGAATTGACTCCAAAATAAGCGTGAACGGGCGATTCACCGCCGGTCACAGGAAACGTCGGAAGAGAGATCCCGTCGAGTCCAGAACGCCCGTGATCGGCAGAGTCAGCGCCAGTCACAGGAAACGTCAGGACAGACATCTTGTCAACTCCAAAATAAGCGTGAACGGGCGATTCAGCGCCGGTCACAGGAAAAGTTGGAAGAGAGATCCCGTCGACGCCAGAACGCCTGTGATTGGCAGAGTCAGCGCCGGTCACAGGAAACGTCAGGACAGACATCAGGACATTTTTTGCCTACCTCATTGTACATGTTTCTAGAATTGATGGAAATGTTTTTTCCGTTGATTGGCTACATCGTTGTATTGCAAAAACGTTTCAATCAGTATGAATATGAGCTAGGCAAAAGTATTGCGGATTGTTATTTTTCTCTCACTTCATCCGCTTTCGGTTTGCTCCTTCTTTTCCTTTTTATCTCCATAAAATCGGATTTTCTGACCTTTTTACATTAAAAGCATATTTATTGGCATACTCTTTAGCAGTACTGTTTTGCACTTCCCTCCGCACTGGCACGGTTCCTTTGGCGTTCAAGCTGGCGACCGTTGTACCGCTTTACAAGACCGGGGACCCATCAGTCCCCACCAATTATCGCCCTGTTTCCCTCCTTCCAGTTGTCTCAAAGCTGTTGGAGAGAGTGGTGCAGCGTCAGCTAGTTCGCCATCTAGACTTGAGTAATGCCCTACCTGATTCTCAGTTTGCTTTCAGGAAGAAGTGCTCCACTGAGGATGCCCTCTGTGTTCTCACGGACAGCTTGCAGAAGGCGAAGGACAGTGGTCTGGTAACAGGGCTGTGCCTCCTCGACATGTCCAAGGCTTTTGACAAAGTCCTGCATGGTATCCTCATCCAAGACCTTTTTGACGTTGGTATCTCTGGTGTCGCCCTGAAGTGGTTCGCGAATTACCTGACAGATCGCAGGCAGCAAGTTACAGTCGCTTCGGCCACAAGTCGTGCTCTTGACTGCACCTGTGGTGTGCCCCAAGGCTCCGTCTTGGGGCCTGTTCTCTTTAACGTCTACACCCGTGATGTGAAATTGGTCTCATCGCCAATACCCAGCGTGCAATTCGCAGACGACATTGCTCTGTACGATTCAAAAGCTTCCGCTGGGGAAGTCTCCAAATCCGTCTCTTCAGCTGTTACTGATCTCGCCATATGGCTTAAGTCACGCGGCCTAATTTTAGACGCCTCCAAAAGCCAGGTAATGACTATCTCACCGCAACATGCCGGGCCTGAGGTCTCTATCGTGTGCTGCGATACCTCTCTACCGATAGTGAAGTCTGCGCGGTATCTTGGTGTCTTTCTTGACAACCGCCTGAGTTGGGATGTACACGCCAGCGCCATAGTGACCAAAGTTGCAAGGAAGATAGGCGCCTTGTGGCGAGCCCGTCGATGCCTCTCCCGCAGCTCGCGCAAGATATATGTAAAGGCTATTGTCATGCCGGATATGATATATGGTGCCTGCAGCTTCTCTGCAGCCCTCCGTGTGACCCAACTTCAGCGTCTGCAAGCCATGCAAAACCGGGCGATCTGATGCATTGATGGCAGCCCGCCATGTTCCGCGATGCAGCCCCTCCTGGCTGCCAACTCGATTTACCGCGTCATTGAACTTTTTAAACAAAAGCTCCTGATCTTCATCTGGCGTTGTCTAAATGACTCCACTAGCCTTGCTCTAGCCCAGCTTCTCAAACCAGCAGCATGCAGCGGCAGAAGTACGCGCCATTCTCCGTGCCAATGGTCTGCTCAGCCAGCCAGCTCGCAGTCGGTGTGGCCAAACGAGATTCGCCACCGCAGGAGCATTGCTGTGGAACAGTTTGCCTAGAGAGGTGCGCACCGTATCCAGATTGCAAGATTTTAAGCTAGCCTGCCTTCCTTATGTATGCCTGAAATAGGTTGTGTTTCGTCAGGCTTTGACATGTTCCTTTCTTCTCAGTATTCTCGCTCGCATAGTACTCCACTTCTATGATAATATTGCCTATGCTGTTGCTCATTAGGATTTTGGCAAATTCTACCCTTCGCTTTCATATAACTGGGCCAGGAACCCGTTTGAACTTGCGAGGTAAAATAAAATCAATCAATCAATCAAAGCATAGCGTAGGGCCCTGAGCTTCCAAGCTCTCTCGTTTGGTGTTTGTTTGTTTGTTTGTTTGTTTGTTTGTGTCACGCCTGGCTCTATCCCGTATCTGTCCCGTACCGTATCGCACAGCTGGCCATTTGCTGGCTCCCGTATCTGTCCCGTACCGTACCGTACCATCAAACACAGCTGGCTACAAACAGCTGGCCACAATATTATGTACATGTATACGACTCCCTGTGTGTTGCAACTGTGCTTGAAGGGGACGGTTGCACATTTTGTAGCTCCGTTTTATCTGAGTTTTCAGTCGTTTCTCTTGCTAGTCTTGCCAAGGAGGTGGCTCTGAGTCCACCAGAGTTGCCCCTGGCGTATTTCTGAATTTGCTGGGGCGAGGGTTCCGCGACGCGGTCGCCAAGGCGGTGTCTTTTCAGTCACGACCGTTGTCGTCCTCGTCTCTCCATTCGCGGTGGTGTAGCTGATAGTGTCAGCCCAAATTTGCCGGCAATTCTTTTGGCATAATATCGAAACATTTTAGAAAAAGAATTGCCCGGCATATTTGGAGCATAATTTCGAATATTTTGGAGATTTTCACCGTGATTTCGCAGATACTCGAAGTTTCACGTCCAGCACCAGAGGTACATGCGTGTTTTGTACTAGGTCCATGCTCAAAACTAAAATCCCTTTGCACGGCAGCTTGGTAATGAGCATTGTGAGGTCAATCTTCACACTTTAAAATGTGAACCCAGCAAAAACCGAGCCAATTTCGATGTTTTTCTGAAATTTTCTCCAAAATTTGGTCCAAATTTGGCGTTTTTGAAGCTGTCATCGAGCATAATCAGAGCAAAATATCGTCTCCGCCCGGAAATGCCAAGCATAATATCGAAAGAAGCGCAGCAAAATTATGCGGCATAATATCGAAAAGTCTCGAGCAAATTTGGGCTGACACTAGTAGCTGACCCCCGAATGGTTTCAAACTGCGAAGCTTGGGGGAGTACAGTGGTGGCAGAGGCATGAGCTGTGAGTGGAGACGGTTGCTGGAGATGGATGGTGATGCAGGGAGAAGAGTTACGCTGCCTGACGCCGCGTGGGAAATTGTTTGAACCTGCAATTTCAGTTCGAGCGCGGTGGACTTCTAGACGATGTGTCCTCATGGCTGTTTTTCAACACTTGGCCTATCGCTGATATCCCTGCGTGGGATGTTCTTCCAGTGGAGTCCAGGCGGGACTTCGGGTGCCCACACTCCATCACCTGGTTGATTGTTTCGGAACTGCAAAAATAATTATTGTTTCCTATTTTGTGCGCATCTCTTGTCATCTCTCTTTTCTATACGTCGCACACCAGATGTACTACTATCGCCGTCTTTCTCTTGCTTTCTCTCCCTGCTTGCTGCTTTTTGTTTCTGTTGCCACTGTCCCTCATCATACCCATGCTTGGGTGGTGGGCGGCGTGACCCGTTAGGGTAGCTGCCAATACAGTACGACTCCCTGATGTATAGAGAGACTTTCTGGAAAGAAATAGGGAGACGAGGAGGAAATGAAATTAGAATGGATGTTAGTTGCCGAATAGGTGATACGATGCGTCAGCAAAAACATGCTTTGGAAGAGAGATCCCGTCGTCTCCAAAATAGGCGTGAACGGGCGAGTCAGCGCCGGTCACAGGAAACGTCGGCAGAGAGATCCCGTCGACTCCAGAACGCGCGTGCTCGGCAGAGTCAGCGCCGTCCCAGGAAACATTTCCATCAGTTCCCACAACATGCACGATGAGCTAAGTAACAAAGCATAGCGTAGGGCCCTGAGCTTCCAAGCTCTCTCGTTTGGTATTTGATTAAATTTGTTTGTTTGTGTGTTTGTTTGTTTGTTTGTGTCACGCCTGGCGCTATCCGTATCTGACGGCAAAAAAGCATAGGATGTTATAAATTTTTCAATTCTCCTATTTTTTTTTCAGGCATATCCTGGGATTCGAACCCGCACTATCGCCCTACATGCATTCCCCCATACACTTCGCATTCATACCCATTCTTCCAAGTTGCTTCACGTTATTATCTTGCGTTTGAAAGCCCTATTTGAATATTGCGGCCAGCTGTATGTGGCCAGCTGTGTTTGATGGTACGGTACGGTACGGAAGACGGTGTCGTATCACCCTCGATCGTACCTGTCCCGTACCTATCCCCTACCGTACCGTGCCATCAAAGACGGCTGGCCACAATGCATATTCAAATAGGGCTTTCAAATGCAAGATCACAATGTGAAACAACTTGGAAGAATGGGTATGAATGCGAAGTGTATGGTAGAATGCATGTAGGGCGATAGTGCGGGTTCGAATCCCAGGATATGCCTGAAAAAAATAGGAGAATTGAAAAATTTATAACATCCTATGCTTTTTTGCCGTCAGATATGGATAGCGCCAGGCGTGACACAAACAAAAAAACAAATGTATGCGAAGTGTATCGGGGGATGCATGCAGGGCGCGCGATAGTGCGGGTTCGAATCCCAGGTTATGTCTTAAAAAAAAGGATTTTTTTAAAGAATTTATAATATCCCTATGCTTTTTTTTTGTCTAGGTCATCAAGGCAAAAAAAAGCATAGCGTAGGGCCCTGAGCTTCCAAGCTCTCTCGTAGCTGTGCTGATGAAATACATGGACTCTGCCTACAACCAATGCCTACGTGTGGTAACTGGGTGCACCCAATCCACACCAATCAATCTCCTCCATGAATGTGCTGGTGCCCCCACTCTCACTACCCGCATCGCGCGCCAGGCCAGCAACATAGCCAATACTGCCAAGCGACACCCCACTCCAACTCCATCTAGGCACGTTCTCGCATCAACTCCTCCCAAGCAGCGCATCCGCCTGAAGAAGACCACAATCATGGCGTCAGATGGCAGAGCAGAATCTACCACAGGCACGCTTAGAAACTCTGCCCCAGAGTACACCAATGATAGGATGTGTCTGTTCACAAGTCATCCTGCTCCCGGTGTGATGAGCCCCGTGCCAAATTCATTGCTGCAATGGAATGCCTTGATGATGTGTATCGGATGTGCCAAGCCCCGCGCCGACTGGTGATCTGCACAGACCGGCGGCAGTGTTACTGAAGATGGAGTTGGCGGTGGTGGCTTTCTTATCGAAGAGCACTGTAGCAATGCTGTTGCAGCCAGAGCGGTCGAATGTGGCAGTGTACCGGCTGGGAAGATCGCTACCTCGTTTACCATGGTTTACGGCGGAGGCAGCAGCGGCTACAGCGGCCCTTAAAGCAGCACTCCCAATGGTCAACGCTGATACAGATATCGTCCTCATCACGGACAGCAGGTCGCTCCTCGATGGCATTGTGGGTGATCCATACCATATGAGCCCCGATGTGACCTCATCCTACTCCGCACTGTCCGATGTTGCGGAACAGGCCAGATCTGCTCACGTGGTGTGGGTCAGCAGTCATTGTGGCATCACATGATCAAGGCCCAAGACAGGGCAGATCATCTTGCCAAGCTGGGGTGCGATGGTGACCAGGGTAACATCGACCTGCCTGTTCAAACAGCTCTAAGTAAGTTCTTGCTAAGACTTTATACTACAATTTGTAGTAATCAGCGAATGGATTGGACACAAACTATTTTGCTTAGCTTATTATTATTATTATTATTGTAGAAAGGAAAAAAGACATTATGGATACGAGTTAAGAGTAACTCTCCATCACTGTAACATGATACTTTATACAGTCAGAAAGTGCAATAACGAGGCACAAAACTGACAGAGTACTGAGACATTCGACGTCCTGACACCTAGCTTCAACACATCTCCGTAGCGCTAACCGACAGCCTTCCAACTTGGAAGGTTACTCTTAACTCGTAAATGTCTTTTTTTTCCTTTCTACATTTATTTATGGCTCAACATCCGAGTTTCAAATTATTGTTATTTTTTCTTCTTATTTTGTTAGGGATTTCCCAACAGGCAATGTTGCCTTTTTACTGGGAACCCTAAAGTAAAAAAATACAGGCCTCTAGTATTTATTTTACTTCCGGCACCTTTCTACTGTTTCGGTTGAGCAATAATCAGATATTTATCGTCCTTTCAATTGTCTCTATTTCTGGCATCTTTGTTTTGCCGGATACCAAAGAAGAACACTCCCGGCCGTCCGAGATTTCTCAACTGTCGAACCAATGTAGGTTGCCATTGTGTCATCCGGCGTTTGGTCTAGCCGCCCCTTTTACAAAAGCCGCCTTGGCCGCGGCCAATAAAACTCTGAGCAGCAGACGGTACGGAAGACTGAAGTGTGGGTGGACCAGGTACTGTGGCAGTGTGGGCCTACATTATTCATTGTACGAGTGTGGGTTTCAAAAAGAGTGTTTTTGCTACGACTTGTTGGGACTGTTTTGCAGCCCAATTATTTTCCCCCATCGTGCAGCAGTTTTCTAGTTCCCATCAAGCCTCGGCCTCGTGGAAATACTGCGAACATTGAAAGGACGCGACCATGGGGGCAAACTTGTCGTTCCCCACTGTGGAGTTGGCTGGCCGTGTAGCTATCGTCACGGGCAGCAATACGGGTACCGGTTATGAGACTGGCAAAGCCCTGGCACGCATGGGTGCCAAAGTGGTCCTGGCTTGCAGATCGCAGGAGAGAGCAGAGCAGGTCAGTGATACCACTAGCACTCACTCTTGCAGAGAGCACATTATTTTTATTTTAGTTTGCTTATCATCTCGTTGTACTGATGATTCAAGTAGTCGATTTAGTTTGATTGAATGGACTTTGACAAGGTCAAGCCAAGTTCGTACAGTTTCATACGAACTCACTGATTGGCCTCGTACGTTCCGTTGCTGACGTTCTTACTCGCCAGTTGTCGAATGCAGTATTTATGTTCGTGATGGATGCGCTCGCCCGGAAGTGGGCGTCGGAATGTTCAGGAAGGCAAAAGATAGCACGCAACCGATTTCAAATTTCGAAATGATTCCAGCCCAGTCTTCATGTGGGATTGTTGCACTTCAAACGGTAGTACTTGTAGTACGGTCCCTGTGGTCAGGTGGTTGGGTCTCAGCAATCAATTTAAATTTGTTACAGTACAATACTCTTCTAAATTGGAAGGCATAGAGAGATAGTCTGATAGCACATAACCAGTGGGGGGGGGGGGGGGGGGGCACATGAGTGACATGCACCTGCCATCCTACACATATGCGGCCGTGCACCCCCCCCCCCCCCCCCCCCTCTAAAAGGTGGACCAGCAACGCCCCTGGGAACCATGACCGAGAAAGAGAAGCGCCAACTTCAAATCCTACACGCGCAATAGATCATGCCGCTTCTCTCCTCACAACTAGTAGCGGACTCACACGGCATGAAAATGAACGAAACACGTTTGTGTAAAAGTGGAAAAGCTGCCCGTCGGAGACACGCGGACGACAGTCCCGTGTGTACCATACTCAAGTATTTTCACTGGTTTTGCAAGCACGCAAAGCACAAAAGTGGGCCTAGGACCCCCGAGCAAGTTTATCAAGATGTTGCACGCATGTTGGTCACACGAGTAAAAAGAGTACCGCACACGTGAGTTTGCGCGTTGTGTGAGTACCCTAGATTAAAATGAGCAACTTATCTGGGAGAGTAGACCGGACTGTAACGCCAGGCATACCTGTACTCAGGGGCGTCACCGGACCCTTCACAGGGGGGGGGGGTGCACAGGAAAACACGAAAAAGTTCGCTGATGGCAGGCCCGTCGCACCGACTTTGGAGGTGGGGCGGCCATGGGGTACGAGGGCCTTCACCGGGGAAAAATTTCAAAAATTGAAGCCAATTGCAAGCATTTCCGGGCATTTGGTGCCATTTCAGTGTAACTGCAATGAAAGACTTTTTGATTCTGCAACAAGCCAAGAAGACGCTACGATCGGGGACAAGAATTCTTCATTGTCCTCCCCCGGGAAAAAAATTCAAAAATTGAAGGCAATTGCAAGCATTTCCGGGCATTTGGTGCCATTTCAGTGTACATGTAACTAGGGTAACTAGTGTACGAGTCGTACTGCCTACTGGTCATGTACATGCTCTCGCTACATGCACTCACGCCGCGTCACGCGATCGCGGCAGCGCAGTACAACTAGTTTTAGTGCATGCAGTTTATTAGTAGATTCTACCAGCATGCACTACACTTTTCATAACCAGGAGTTCGCAAAAAAGCAAGGTCGAATTTTTTAGGGGGGTGCACGTGCCCATCACGGGTGACGCCCCTGGTACTCGTACCGTACCGGTTGTGAGAAAACATGGGACGCGATGGTACGGTTCCTAGCCAGCCCAGCCTGAAGTCAGTCATGTGAGCGTCCCTTGGTGTGGCTCATACCGCATGTCCGCACCTCTTAACGTCTAAAGCCATGGCGGTATATTCGATTGTGAAGGACATACACCCCCCTCTCTGTACCGTGCACTTGCAGGCAATTGAAAAGATGCGTGGTGAAGTTCCGGACAGCACGCTGGAAGTGGAGTTTGCGCCGCTCGATCTGTCATCGTTCAAGTCAACCGTGTCGTTCGCTGACTGGTTTCTAGGAAAGTACGACAAGTTGAACATACTGTGCTGCAATGCCGGATACCTTGGGCAAAACTACCGTGAGTCCCCGCTGTTGTGTCGGGTGTTGTTTGATGTGTATGTGTGTGTGTTTGTGTGTGTGTGTGTGTGTGTCCGCCCCGAACCATTTCGTCTCCCGTACGCCAGCAATTGCTATTTTGAAGCGCTTCAGCTCCACCACTAAAAATTCAAGTGTGTGTGCGCGCGCGAGTGTGCATGTGTGTGTGTGTGTGTATACTAGGGGTGAAAGTCGGCACTGAGATCCCGAGTTCGAGTACTCTGATTTTCTCCGATCGAATATTCGAGTATTCGAGTATTCTTGATATCCTAAAAATCGCACACCAACCGCCTTAAAAATCACATGATACAACCCTGATTGAATCGATTGGCAGTTCTTTTCTCGGGTGTATTGGTTGGTGGGTCATTTGGGCTCTCTCTACTCGTGTACAAATGTTCATCACACAGTCTGCACATCAATATCTGCTGATTGCTGCTCTGAAACTGCAGACTTCTGTGGTGAATGCATGTACCACGTATGAGCGAGTACTCTGATTTATTCCGAGTACGATTATATTTGAAAAATCCAAACGAGTATTCGAATATTCGGTATAATTGTTTCACCCCTAGTGTATACAGTCCGAATTTTGTACGGTCAAACCGCAATCTTACACAATACTTGCGCCATAACCCCTCTGAGGCCTTTACCGCAAGCATCTTTTCCCAGGAAATTTAAAACTGGAATTTTGCAACTTTTTTCAAGAAGGGGCGGGGGCGAAACGGCCATCGGCACGGACCATGCAGTCCGGGTTTTTGTGAGTACGCTGTGCCTTTTCATGCTAAATAGCCGGTTGATTAGAGACTATTTATAAAAAGTAAAAGGACCAAGGAATATTATTACAAGTTACACGAAGTCCTTAAGGCAAAAATTAAAATTTCACCAGTTGTAGTCTTCGGGGTGCTGAGTCGAATGGTCGTGGTCCGAGGAAGCTGAGACGCTCCCTTCCTACTTGAATCCCAATCGAACTCGCGCACTTCCACCGAAACTGGGTGACTGCGCCCTACTAGATGGGGATTTGTATGCAAAATGTCACTAAAAGCGCCATTTCGTTCTTATAAAAGCACGGATGACCGCGATTGGCCCATATGTTGTAGTCTTTTGGACGCTGAGTCGACTGGTTTTGGTCCGAAAAGGCTGCGATGCAGCGTTCCTCCTTTATTCCCAATCAAACATGGTTGAACAAGCGGTCACGTGCTCCTGGGTGCCCAAATCACCTGGTCACCACGCCAGCAGGCGACAACTTTCACACCAAGGTTCAACTCGAGTGACAGGACTGCACCCAAAAAAGGTCAAACAGGCTAGTAAGTTGTACCCTGCAGGCACGGTGACCAGATGACTGGCGTACGCAGGAGCACGTGACCGCTTGTTCAACCATGTTCGATTGGGAATAAAGGAGGAACGCTGCATTGCAGCCTTTTCGGACCAAAACCAGTCGACTCAGCGTCCAAAAGACTACAACATATGGGCCAATCGCGGTCATCCGTGCTTTTATAAGAACGAAATGGCGCTTTTAGTGACATTTTGCATACAAATCCCCATCTAGTAGGGCGCAGTCACCCAGTTTCGGTGGAAGTGCGCGAGTTCGATTGGGATTCAAGTAGGAAGGAAGCGTCTCAGCTTCCTCGGACCACGACCATTCGACTCAGCACCCCGAAGACTACAACTGGTGAAATTTTAATTTTTGCCTTAACTTCCCCTTTAAGTCCTTTTTACTTTTTATAAATAATCCTTAGCTCTCCATCCGAGTTCATTCTTGATTATAGACTGGTTGAACATTTGTCACATGACTATAATACCGGACAGCCGTGTTGGTTCCAACTCCACTCAACTCCTGCATCTATGGGTCACATGATGTCCACCATGTTGGGTCCACTTTTCACACGACATGATCACTTTTCTGCACAAATCTCGTCACATGACCAAGATGTAAAATAAAAGTTAATAACAATAATAATAATGTGAGACCACTCTGTATCCAACTGCTTCTTTGTTCTTTCTCTTTTCCATTCCTTTCAGGAGTCACGGATGACGGTTTCGAGTCCGTTTTTCAGGTATGTATGGAGGCGTACACTTACCGGTACTCTTCGTTAACTCTGTCCAGTGCAAGACTAAATTCATTTCAATTGTAGAGTGGCGTTTTTTTCTCTCGTGTTACGTCCTCTATTGAACCGGCTCACGAAATGAGTGCCTGGCGTTTGAATCTCTTACGCTCGAGTGTTCACGCGCGCGTGCGTGTGTGTGTGTGTGGTCAATTCATCAGCCTTGCAAGCTGTCGAATGGTGCGCTCCCAGCAGAAGTTGCTATGTCTAACATCGTTTGTTCGCCAACATCGCTTCAGCGATGGGCAGGAGTATGAGTGTGTGTGTGTGTATCTGCTCGTTCGTGAGTGTGCATTTTTTTTATTTCTCCTGTCAAGATCCTCTGAAGATAATGGAGATCATGGGTGCTCTCTCTCTGTCTGTCTCTTTCTGTCTCTCTCTCTCCTCTCTCTCTCTCTCTCTCTCTCTCTCTCTCTCTCTCTCTCTCTCTCTCTCTCTCTCTCTCTCTCTCTCTCTCTCTCTCTCTCTCTCTCTCTCTCTCTCTCTCTCTTTCTTTTTGTTCCATCCAGACCAACTACTTGAGTCACTTTGTACTGATCACTCGGTTTCTGCCGATTCTGAAGACCTCAGGCCCAGACTCGAGGATTGTCTCTGTGGCTTCAAAGGCCCATCAGATGGGAGCATTCGATCTTGCACGCACTCAGGAGGAACGGCAGTTTGGTTCGATGCGTACGTACGGTACCAGCAAACTCTTCCAGGTTAGTCGTTGGTACCAAGAGGATTATGAGAAGAGCGGGGCAGTCGCAGGGCTGTAGCTTGTGCCGATTTTTCAGAAACACTCTGAATTTTTCCTGGTTGTTCCTGCAAACCGACCAAAAGGAATCCTCACCTTTTCACTTGGATTGTTCACGAAAGGGCCCTATTAAATCTGTTGTTTCAGGCTCTGACAATCCTCTAAATGATTCAGCTTTATAAAGGCAGCGCTGCCTCCGTACTCCACGGCCCCTGGCCGGGGGACATCCACAGATCACGCTCAGATTTTTTTCCAGCAGAAAGTTGCAGCCCTGCAGTTGCTCCCAAGGAAATCCAGCCACATGAATGGGCCCGTGCCGCTGCGCCAGTGCACTCGGTATTCCAAAGGCAGGGGTTGCATAGTGACTGTCTCCTATGAGGCTGGATTTCACAGGGCAGCGGGACACGTGAGTGTGCAGCTCCGGGTGAGTTGCTGTTACGGTGAAATTCCCGACAGTACTGTAGTGCGCTTCTTCAGCAGCATCGGCCGCGCAGCTATACCGTCCGTGACAGTTTGCCATGCTAGATTCGCATTGCAGCACTCTGGGCTGCCCATACTGTTGCCAGCGGGCGTTCCACGCTGTTTTGTTTCGCAGAACCTGTTAAAGTACTGGTGATCAGAACTCGTTAAAAAGAGTCACGGTTCGCTCGAGGCTCAGGTAGACTGAGTTTTCAGCATCCGTAGGAACGCCACCATCTTGCAAAGATCTAAGGCGCAGATGCAGCTCCTAAAGCGGTGGGAGGTGAGTAGATCAGCCCACCGGCAACGTGGTCAAAGACCAAAAATCCCATTCACTGCATCCATGTTTCGCTTGTGCCACTCGCTCATTCGAACCGTATTGTAAATGTCTTGAAAGACAACTGGGTTAGGTGCGTTGGTAAAGTCCAAAGATGATTGTCCTGTGACTTTGACTGTACCGTACAGATTCTTGGTTGGAGGGAAACAAATCAGCACGCGAAGCGCAGACGCCATTGTAGTTTCGACTAGGCCTCTTTCGTACCATTAGTAATGGTGCGAAAGAGGCCTAGTCGAAACTACAATGGCGTCTGCGCTTCATGTACAGTGCTGACTGTACAGTCCAATATGCCCTAACCGGATGCCCTTTGTGCAGCGGAAAAATGTCCTGATACTAACCTCCTCTCCCCTGACTCACTTGTGAGGTCTGCATTCGCCACTAAGGTGAACAGGCATAGTGGTGGCCTGCGGATGCGAAGGCTATTTTGTGTGTTTCTGAACATTCAAGCGATGCCGACGCGGATCCCGCGAATATTATTATTATATTATTATTATATTATTATTATATTATTATTATAATATTTAAATATAAACTGGTTCGAGGGAAAGAGACAAACGGGAAAAGTCTGAAGAAAAAATTGACTGTCACCACCAGGACTCGAACCAGGGACCCTCGCTTGAAGCCAGCGATGCTCTAACCACTGAGCTATGGTGTAGTCGTCATCCCAGCAGAGGCCGTTCAACATTTTCTTCAGAATTCGTAACTCACACTTCCTGTATTATAATATTATTATATTATTATTATTATTATTATTATTATATGACAGAGTTTTGCTTGATGCAGGGATGCGCATTCGATCCATGGCACTTTGGTGCGTGACAATTTGTCCGGTCAATACAGTTGGTACAGGGTGCGGCGAACACATGTTTTACTGTAAAAAGCCATTTGTGCCTGGGAGAGTGGTTCGGTTCGGTTTGCCAGAATCTTGATTTGCTGGCATCATGGCATCATGGCATCATGGGTGTGTGTTCCCGGGTTTGTCCGCCTTAACCATTTGCTGTGCGTTCAGTGAGGTTTAGTGGGGCTGTAGTGCAGAGTTTTACTGCAACTGGTTTATCAAGTTGCCTGTTGTCGTATGTGTGTGTGTGTGTGTGTGTGTGTGTGTGTGTGTGTGTGTGTGTGTGTGTGTGTGTGTGTGTGTGTGTGTGTGTGTGCATGCATGCATGCACGTGTGTGTGTGTGTGTGTGTGTGTGTGTGTGTGTGTGTGCGCGGCTATGTGTGTGTGTGTGTGTGTGTGTGTGTGTTTTCTCAGATAATGATGACTGGAGCTCTGCAACGTCGCTTGACCGAGAGCGGCGTCAACGTATCCAGTGTTCACCCGGGTACCGTCAAGACGGAGTTCGGAAAGGACAGCAGCGTTGTAACCGCTTTCTACAATGTCGGCTTTGCGCTGGGTGAGTTTGTATTGCTGCGTATGTGCATGTGTGTTTTTGGGGGGGGGGGAGGGGGGGGGGGAGGGTCATCAGATACCTTGCTTGTCTATATGCGGTTTGTAACGTGTGGTATGCAAGTTAATCTTGCCGTGCTGGTGCAAGTTTACCTTGCCATGTGGGTGCTAGTTTGTCCTGGCAGGTGGGTGCATGCAAAAAGGTTTTTCGAATGTTCAGGACCTTTGACGTTGTGTTTCTCGTTTTTGTTTTTCCCCATCCCATTAGGCCATCATTTTTTATAGCTATGTTTCGCGTCGTCCGCACGCATACGTTTTGATTTTTTATCGGAAAAAAATAGAAAAAAGTCGAACATGCACAGTGAGTGTACGATCGTGCGAGTCATCAGTGCAGTGTGGACTGGTTGCATACGGCGAAGCTGGGATTCAGAAATGGCCCCTAGGCCAGCGTTGGTAATTCGTTTGTTCGGCATCTGGGAGCAATATTCTAAGAGCTTACACCAGACCGCATTGATCGCCTCAAGCTGAGAGGATGCGTCGTTCCGGAGCTCTTTGCACCGCTGCTGAAGTCTGAGTACAATGATCCAGCGAAGCATGGGCACCAACGGTTGCCTCCTCTGTCCAAAGTGAATATTTACTCATGCTGATAACCCAGATGTTTTGCTTTGATGTACGATTTTTCTGTCGAATGTACACTGTACACCATGCACGAGTGCTATGTACAGTGCATACACGTCTGATGAACCTTTTTTATTATTTTGCAACTTTTTATTTTTGTCCACCTCTCGCATAATTATGATTCTGGAAGTTGAACTGACGCGAAACATAGATATAAAAAATGATGGCCTTACCTCTCTCCCACATGCACACGCATAGGCATGTGCATGTGCACATACCGTATTCACCACATACAAGTGCATGCCCTTATATGCGGGAAAAATGCGCTTTTTTCTTCATTTCACGACGAAACAAATGTTCCGGATACTGTATAAGGGCGTGCCTTTAAATATGAGTATTCAAGTCTTCAAAATGCACTCCTGGGTCTGTGTTTCTTCATCTTCATGCCTTTATATGTGGAGGTGCCCTTGTATTCGAATATAAGTGCATGCCCTTTTATGCGCGTGTATACGGTGTGCCTAATTGAAAATAAGTACAAAATTGTTCTCAACATACAGGTGTTTGGATGATGTCATGATGATGTCATGTTTTGATTGTAGTCAAACTCAGCCCATGGCATGCCTGGTCATGGGGCTGTTGCAATGTTTCCCCAATACCACCTGCAGTTTTATGTATCTGGCTCTGGGCCTGTGTGTGTGTGTGTGTGTGTGTGTGTGTGTGTGTGTGTGTGTGTGTGTGTGTGTGTGTGTGTGTGTGTGTGTGTGTGTGTGCCAGTAGTGCTTGTGACCCGCATTGTGTGAGACTGCTATGATCGCACTTTAGTGTTTGTAGAAACGCAGCTTTGTGAAGTTGCCATGAAGTGTATGGTGGGTGTGGTGCATCCGTCTATGTTCTTTTCGATCTGTGTTTAGGTACCATTCGCAATGCAGCTGAAGGGGCCGCGACCATCATCTACGCCTGTGTCACACCGGAGCTGGCCGAGCAGAATCATATGTACTTTGAGTCCTGCAAACCAGCGTTCTCCAACGCACTCTCTCGGTGAGTGTTATGCAGGACATTGCATACAGGTTTGGTGAGGAATGTGTGCTCCTTTTTCGAAGCGATCACGGTGACCAGGCGACTGGTGTACGCACGAGCACGTGACCGCTTTCTGTGTTCGATTGGGAATAAGGGCCGAACGCTGCATCGGACCAAAACCAGTCTACTCCGCATTCAAAAGACTACAACATATGGGCCAATCACGGTCATCCGTGCTTTTATAAGAACGAAATGGCGCGTTTAGTGGCATTTTGCGTACAATTCCCCATCTAGTAGGGCGCAGTCACCCAGTTTCGGTGGAAGTGCGCGAGTTCGATTGAGAATAAAGGAGGAAGGGATCGTCTTAGCTTCCTCGGACCAAGACCATTCGACTCAGCACCCCGAAGACTACAACTGGTGAACATTTGATTTTAGGGTTTACTTCTCCTTTAAGTTTAAAACTGTTCGGGCCATTTTTCAATGCTACAGTAGAGGCGCGCGCCCAAGAACGTTGTTTCCAAGGCGTTAGCCTGGGACGTTCTTATTTTGTCAGCAATCTGGCTGCGTTCTTATAGCACGTTCTTAGAAGCAATCCGTCCTGGGTCATATGTATCCCACGAGCTGCCAGAAAACCGACACCGCCGCTCTTAGCTTTAGGCTGTGGCGTTCTTAGAATTTCAGGCTGGACGCTCTTGGGCTCCACGTTCTTCAGCGCTCGACTCTACTGTAGTGTGCTGGTTAATGCTTGACTGTAAGTCTATAAATTGGTGGCATAGTCAAGTGTCGGCCTCCCACATTTTCGGCCGCAACAAATTTTCGGCCCAATATGCCCAGGCCGAAAAATAAAAATAAAAAATAATTAAAAAATTCGACGGGTTCGCGTAAAGGGAAAAAAATACATAAATATGCGCCGAATAATTCTGTTGACTTACAGTAGCGTATTTGCTGGAGTATAGTGCGCACTTTAGATGTACTATTTCAGGCCCCAAATCGCAGGTGCGCACTATGCTCCGAATATGAAAGTGCATGTGCATGCACTTTGAAAATTAGTGCAATGTATCCAACGACTGCGAAGTTTGCCGCCTCTGAACCGGAGCAAACCATATGACTGTGTGCATTTCTAGTGTCTACAGCCAGCTTCAGTGCTAACATATGATTGGTTAGAACCCGATCGGTAGCATGTGCATTATCAATGGAAAATGGTTGATATTGTACTGTCGATGGTGCTCTCAAATCTAGGCTGCGCATTATACTCCAGATATGCCTTGAATCGCCAAAATGTTACTCAAAAGAGAGGGTGCGCATTTTGCTCAGGTGCGGGTTATACTCCGGCAAATACGGTACACAGCAAACGCAGACTTACTTGTGAAGATCAGATTTCACTGAAAGACGCGGTAGTGCAATCACCTGCACTGATTGATTTTAATTCTCAGATTTTATTTGAGTTTTATCCACTCCCTACGTATTTCTATCTTTCCTTATCCTATTGGTTTGGGTAGACTCCCATGCTAGGTATCCATTTACCTCTGGAGAATCCGTAAATAAACAATACTATACCAAAATACAATACTGCTGCTACAGTCAGGCCTCGCTTATTCGGTCCTCTTTTATCCGGATCCCTCGCCATCCCTAAGAAAATAGCCGGTTACAGATATACGGCATGCGTGATGCATCCAGCATGATCAGTGTTCGATTACTAGTATCCGGTTCCCTCGTCTGTCCGGACATTTTTGTGGAAAACGGATGTGTGCGGTTAAGCGAGGCCTGACTGTACTATCACGTTGCATAATATTACCCGCCTGGATCTCTTGTCATGGAGTCGTGTGGCGCTGTTCCAATAGCCTTGCTTTGCTCTGCTGCCTGGAGCATACCTGCCAACCTTTGCAGACCTGAGATCGGGACAATGCCATACCTCTGTATGACAATGACAATATACATGTAGCTGTGAAGCATTCGATTTTGGGGTGCTTATTGCCACCGTCGATATTGGGACGGTCCCGGCCGAATCGGAATGGTTGGTAGGTGTGCTGGAGCTATTGACACGGAGTGCAATCTTCTTGCCTTTGTTTGCTGTGCTGCCTGCAGGGACGAAGCCAAGCAAGAAGAGCTCTTCAACTACTCTCTCAGTCTTGTCAAGGATCTGCTCAGCGAGGACAGTGTCAAGATTCTGGGAATCGACCTGGACGCCGTGACCAGTCCACCACCTACAGGCGGCCCCATCGCACCACCGTCACCGGCTGAGGCCAGTGCAGCCAATGCCGACGCCAGTGCGGGAGCTGAAGCGTCAGCGGCAGCTGCTGCATCTCCCGAGGCAGCTCCGGAAGCAACCCCCGCCGCCGTGAGTGCGCCCGAGGATACGCCTGCCATGGCAGCCACGTCTACCGCTGACGAAACCTCCACTGTGCAGGACACGCCCAACGAGCCAGAAAGTGCTCCGGAGGCTGAGGCTGTCACTGAAGATGGCAATGAGCCCGAAAAGCCATGCGAAGCAGCAGCTGCACCGGAGGCTGAGGCAGTCACTGAAGATGGCAATGAGCCCGAAAAGCCATGCGACGCAGCTGCTGCACCAGAGGAAACAAGTGCTGCTGCAGCAGATGAGAAGTCAGCAGAGGAGCCAGCAGCCACCGAGGTACCTGCAGCAGAAGAGAAGTCAGCAGAGGAGCCAGCAGCCACCGAGGTACCTGCAGCAGAAGCCTGCGAGGAGAAAGCACCCGAGGGGGAAGATGTTGCAAAGGATGAGTAAGACGTCGCTCCGCAACGGCGTCCTCTTATCCCACCGAGTTTCGGTCACGGTTAGAGTTGTGCAAATACTCACATTCTCTGTCTGTCTCTCTGCATCTCTCTCTCTCTCTCTCCGTCTTACGGTAGATATCTCTCCCCCCCCCCCCCCCCCACACACACACACACTGTGTGAACATTCACAAAAATTATCCCACTTGTTTTCTTGTACATTTCGATTGCACGTATAATAATCTAAGTCTGCACACTAGCACACTAACTATGGTAAGTATGTGTACGTGTGTAGGCTAGTGTACTGCTGGTAGTGTACAAGTAACTGTCATGGATATGTTTGTTTTACTCGTGTTTTACGATAGCAATAAACAATTACTGCAGTGCAGTGTTGTCTACTCTCTTCCACCGCATCATTCGACATGAAAGAGGGGTTTCCCCCGCTCGTTGTTTTCTTTTCACTGGACAGACTACAGGTGGATGACTTCATTTTTTGGGCGTTTTCTAGTTATCTGGTTTCGTAATATTGAGAGATTTTATTCCTTCTAAAACGTTGAAATGGTGATGATCGTAAGATAGAAATGTCATAATAATTAAGATAAGCGACGCGGAGACAGCTAGCTATCATTATTTATCATGTTCCTTATCAATTCTGGGCAGGAAAGTGAGCATTATGACTCCCACCCGGTCGTATTCAAGACCTTTTACATTTTTATTTGCTATTGTCGTAAATTTCTCGTGTTGTGTTAATAAAAACGAAGGAGAGATTTTCGCTTGTTGGCGATGTGTGGTTTGTGGGCCTCATTTGCCGTCAGTGTGCGTAGTGAACATGTTCATCACAAAGCCTACATACCCGATTGCACCTATCCCAATATCATCGCTGCCTCAGTACCGTATGAGTGAATCACCCATGACATGATGGGCGTGTGATGATTATTGCTGCACAAAAGTACATGCACACTCAAACGTCTCTTATCCGGACGCCACAGATACGTGCACGTCTCTCTACCGGGCACCTTCAGCTTGAGTTTCCCATGGCAAAAACGCTTCGAATTTGGGGTTTTTTAACTTTTTTTCGTGTGCACAAGTGCATAATCCCCCCCCCCCCCCCCCCCCCTGTGTAATCCACACAATTGCCATCAATGGATTTTTTTATTTTTTATCCTGGACATGTGCAATACGTGCCAAATAGACTTCTTCAAAAACTGATATGGTACGTAGTAGCTGAGCTGACTTAGAAACGGGCAGTGCCCGGTCCCAAGGCGCTCGGATAAGAGACGTCCGAGGTCCGAGTGTATGAAGACATCGAGGGCTGGTAGACCTGGCTCGGGGGGGGGGGGGGGGGAAGACCACCCACTTCATTTCCGGTACCGTCAGGATTCTGAACATCCTGTTTAATATGTGCAGTCTAACAGCAACAGTGGTTTTGACCGTATTAAAAATGAGAGGGATTGTAAGGCTCGAGATTCACACACAAGATTCACACTGCTCTGCTCAATGAAATCCAGTCGAGTAACACTCAAGTTTGCGCCTTGCACCATTTCTCAGCCCAGTGTTCGCAGCTGGTCTATGGCTGCCCAACCCCCGGCGCGTACTTGAGTGATGCGACTGGATTCCATTGAGCAGTACTGGATGTACATGGTACCATCAAGAGTACAATCATGGTTATGTACTCTTGATGGTACCAAGAGTATATACCCCCCCCCCCAGGGGGTTATTATACTCTTGTTCCCCAGGGGGTTATTATACTCTTGTTGATTACATCATTTTAGTGATGTAGTGCGTACAAGCAGGATTCAAGCAGGTCTCTTTCTGCACAACTGCAGCTCAGTGGTAAGCACTACGCCATTTCCCACCTCAGATCTGCGCCAAAGCAATAATTATGATGTAATCACGGAATTCTGCCGTGACAGACACCCATGGGCCATAGCAGAAAAGGCCCCCAAGCTGCACACTCTGGTTTTCATATACTCTTGGCACCGTCCACCATGAACATCAACTCAATCAAGCACAACATCATGTGATATCATTCGCGCTGTCGATAAAGGCTCCTCATCTCAACTCCCAGTTACCTGTACGGTGCTGGCACGACACCCTTCTGGCCTGGCCACTGTCCAAGCAATTCATAGCTGCAGACCCAAGCACAAGTGACAACCGGATATCAATTCAATAGTCAATGTAGTAAACATGAGGAGTAGACCAGGACTGGCATGCAATCCAACATGTAACAGAACACTGAACTGTACAGAATATCGTGAGCGGACACCTGTCCTGTCCTTGAACATTGCCGTAAAACGGTCACATGTCGCCTCATACGAGGGGCCGGACACACACACACACACATGCACATACGATACCACACACACGCGCGCACGCGCGCACACACACACGCACACACACACACACACACAGACTTTTAAACACCAAAGAAGTGAAAGACAAGGCGCACTACCTGAGACGCATGGCAGGAAAAAAGACAGTGCACAAACAGAAAATAGAGAAAGACAGAGCGGGGATTACGAAAAGCATAGAGAGCAGAGGGATTGAACTTCAACAGGATGAGGAAAACTCTGAAGAACAGAATGACGAAAATCACAGCAGTCAGGTACACATTATACAACAGATAACAAATGAGAGGCGGCCAGACACACGGTACAGACAGAGCAAGCAATTAATAGACTCAGTGAGAACTGTGCCCAGCCATTGCCATTGGCAAATGAAAACTATGAGTAACAATTATGCAGGGTGTTGGGGAAACCAGAGAGAGAGAGAGAGAGAGAGAAGAGAGAGAGAGAGAGAGAGAAGAGAGAGAGAGAGAGAGAGAGAGAAAGAGAGAGAGAGAGAGAGAGAGAGGAGGGAGGAGAGAGAGAGAGAGAGAGCGAGCGAGAGAGAGAGAGAGAGAGAGAGAGAGAGAGAGAGAGAGAGAGAGAGAGAGAGCGAGCGAGAGAGAGAGAGAGAGAGAGAGAGAGAGAGAGAGAGAGAGAGAGAGAGAGAGAGAGAGAGAGAGAGAGAGAGAGAGCGAGAGAGAGAGCGAGAGAGAGAGAAAGAGAGAGAGAGAGAGAGAGACACACACACACACACACAGATGGAGAGTATGGTTACATAGAAACTACGAGCAGCAGCTCAGTCAACTACTAATAATAAAAAGAGAGAAAAAAAGTAGACACAGTGCCGATCACAAGAATTGTTAAAAAACCTAAAAGTTTTTTTTTGTCAAAATAAGCCAGACATAGCACACGGTTTGAATGGGCAAGACGCATACACATACAGTGGACAGCAGCAAAGCTGAATGATGTGCTGTGCGGTGAAAACGACTATTCGCCCACCAGACTAAGGGACTAGAGTGTTGCCACAAACGCAGTGGGAAGGACAATTATCTAAAAGTCAAGTCTGAGGTGGGCAGCAGAACAGCAGGACGCAGCCAGTGAGGAAAAATATTTCACGCATACCAAAAAAAAACAACAACAACGCCATCTTCGCGGATAACACTGAATCGGCACAGGAGGAGCAAGGTCAGAGTGGCACTGAATTGGACACACACAGATACCGACAGGTTGGATACAGACACACGTGCGCACGCATGCACACACACACACACTTGCACGTGCCGGTGCGTGCATGCACACACATGCACACAAACATGCACACAAACATGCACAGACACACAGACACACAGACACACAGACACAGACACACACACACACACACACACACACACACACACACACACACACACACACACACACACACACACACACACACACACACACACACATGCTGGCAGCACACCAGACCGTAACAGAACACCTCAATACGAGTGTATTTAGCAAGACCTTGCCTTGCTACACCACACTTCAGCGGGCAGACACCCAGGTTCATTAGGTATTGAGAACACGCGCTACGACGGCAGTTCACGCTCGATGGGGCGTAGAACGCCGCGTTTGTCCGCCGCCACTTCCAGCGCCCTGCCGGCTGGCGGTACGCCGTGGTGTATTCGTCTGGTGCTGTGCTGGCTGCGGCCTGTGTTGCTGCTGCTGTCTCTGGTGCTGCTGTTGTTGATGTTGTTGTTCCAGTGCTCTGTAGTACTGCTCGTCTGGATGCGCTGACTGCGACGAGGATCGGTGCCTGGGCTGCTTGACAGGTTTGTCGTACGCGGCCATGATGTCACGCCGGTTGAACGTGAAGTTGTACAGCTGGTTAGATCGTTTTACTGCAGAACACACGCGCGCGCGCGCACACACAAACGCGCGCACACACACACACATACGCACACGCACACATATCAGGACCTCTTTGTCAGCAGCAAACTCTTCTTGCCTTGCGGAAAACATATGGATACGCTCAAGACGCACGTCGAAGGCACAGGCAAATCGTTGCAGACTTGGCCTCGATTCGAAACTCCATCATGAGCCGTCCTGAACCTCTTGGTAAGCATGCTATACCAAACGTAATCTAGAAGATGTTACCATGCCCGACAAGTAAGGTCACAAATCTCTGCCCAAGAGCGAAAGGGCAGTTGCAGCCGGCAAAAGCCATGGGGGACCAGTGGATTACATGCATACCCACTCCACACAAATAGCCAAAGACCCCAGAAAGGCGAAGAAAAAGAGGAAGAAAAATGTGGACCGTGTGGAACTGAAAGCCAGGCACACACCGTGACCATTAGAAAGCAGAAACACACTGTTGGCTATATGCCTACAACACAGAGTCATTTCAACGTACGTTCGACCGGGGGAAGCGTCAATGGCGTGCCACTGTTCCCTTGAGCCGTCTTCAGAATCCACTGAGTGAGGTCTGTAATCCGCATCCGCTCCCCGCCCGTGCGGAGTGGCGATGCCGGCGGCGAGGCCTGGCTAGGGACACTGGACGGCGTGGACGAGGTGTTTCGGCTGGATGGGCGCGGAGCACGAGCGGGGCTGGGCGCTTGCTGGGGTGGAGCCCGTGTCATTGACTGCTGCTGCTGCTGTTGTTGTTGTTGTTGTTGTGGCTGCTGTTGCACACATGGAACAGAGTACATCATGCGCAAAAGAACATAATCAATTAAAAAAATTGACATTGCTCTGTTGCTGGAGTCCCCACAGCAGCAACACTTCCTTCTGGTACGTAGTCCTGGCCAGAGAAATACGACACCTCATGATTATAATAGTGCCGCGGGCTACAATAGTGCTGCGGGCTACAATAGTGTCGCGGGATACAATAGTGCCGCGGGATACAATAGTGTCGCGGGCTACAATAGTGCCGCGGGCTACAATAGTGCCGCGGGATACAATAGTGCCGCGGGATACAATAGTGCCGCGGGCGACAATAGTGTCGCGGGCTACAATAGTACCGCGGGATACAATAGTGCCGCGGGCTACAATAGTGTCGCGGGCTACAATAGTGCCGCGGGATACAATAGTGCCGCGGGATACAATAGTGCCGCGGGATACAATAGTGCCGCAGGCTACAATAGTGTCGCGGGATACAATAGTGTCGCGGGCTATAATAGTGCCGCGGGCTACAATAGTGCCGCGGGCTACAATAGTGCCACGGGCTACGCTGCACTAGCACCACACCCACACATACATGCACACATACATGCACACATACATGCACATGTACATTCATATACACGCACATACACATACATGCCCAACACACACACACACACACACACACACACACACACACACACACACACACACGCACGCACGCACGCACCAACCCAACCCCCACCCCGCCCACACACGCCCACACTCACAAACACACACACTCACCGGGAGAGCAACGAGACCGGGAGGCAGTTGCTGAGCTTGGTGCGGCTGCCATGGACCTGGTTGCTGGTACTGCACTCGCTGTGACATTGCCGACTGCTGCGAGTGTGGAATTCGGTGGTCCTCAGTGGCCTGGCCCTGCTTCGGCATTTGGATAGTTTCTAACGGTGGCATCGATGGCGAAATACCTCTCTGCTGGTTAGCTGGTATCAAGGGTACTTGCTGCTGTTGCGTCATCGGTTGGGGAGGAATTAGCTGCTGGGTTTGATGATAGACATGCTGCTGCGAGGCCAGGAGCGGTGGCATTTGTTGGCCGGCCTGATGCTGCGGAGCTCCCAGCTGCTGCTGCTGCTGGACCGTGAGACCGGCGGCGACGACAGGAGCTGGGTGCTGGGCGACCAGCTGTGAGGGCAGCAGGGGCTGGGAAGAGGACACGGCCGACGATGAGATAGCCTGATCGAAGAGGAAGAAACGGGCAAGAGGCACAAAACAAAAACCAGATCGTTTATTTCAGACGGTCAGACAATACCCGCACTACGAGCCTACTCAACCACAATAAAACCTGTCAAGGCGATCACTCGGATAAAGCCGGTCACCTGTCCTAGGAGACCACTGCGACCAAGGGATGCTATTTCCAGTCAAATGACCCTGGATAAGGAGACCACCTGGTAACAGAGATCACGTTTCGAAGGTCCCTTGAGCGGGTCGTCTTAGACAGGTTTCATGGTACATACAAAAGTACTCAATCTCCGCACAGCTCGCGGTTTCGACCTCGTTAAAGGGGAAGTTAAGGCAAAAATTATAATTTCACCAGTTGTAGTCTTCGGAGTGCTGAGTCGAATGGTCGTGGTCCGAGGAAGCTGAGACGCTCCCTTCCTACTTGAATCCCAATCGAACTCGCGCACTTCCACCGAAACTGGGTGACTGCGCCCTACTAGATGGGGATTTGTATGCATAATGTCACTAAAAGCGCCATTTCGTTCTTATAAAAGCACGGATGACCGCGATTGGCCCATATGTTGTAGTCTTTTGGACGCTGAGTCGACTGGTTTTGGTCCGAAAAGGCTGCGATGCAGCGTTCCTCCTTTATTCCCAATCGAACATGGTTGAAGAAGCGGTCACGTGGTCCTGGGTGCCCAAATCACCTGGTCACCACGCCAGCAGGTGACAACTTTCACACCAAGGTTCAACTCGAGTTCAACTCGAGTGACAGGACTGCACCCAAAAAAGGTCAAACAGGCTAGTAAGTTGTACCCTGCAGGCACGGTGACCAGGTGACTGGTGTACGCAGGAGCACGTGACCGCTTGTTCAACCATGTTCGATTGGGAATAAAGGAGGAACGCCGCATCGCAGCCTTTTCGGACCAAAACCAGTCGACTCAGCGTTCAAAAGACTACAACATATGGGCCAATCGCGGTCATCCGTTCTTTTATAAGAATGAAATGGCGCTTTTAGTGACATTTTGCATACAAATCCCCATCTAGTAGGGCGCAGTCACCCAGTTTCGGTGGAAGTACGCGAGTTCGATTGGGATTCAAGTAGGAAGGGAGCGTCTCAGCTTCCTCGAACCACGACCATTCGACTCAGCACTCCGAAGACTACAACTGGTGAAATTTTAATTTTTGCCTTAACTTCCCCTTTAAGTCTGATCCGCTGAGATCAGAGTGACTGGTTGTACCGACCGCAAAGAAGTCTTGTTGACAGCAAAGCCTTTTCTGACCGGCTCTAAACGCATCAAAGTCAGAGTGCTCTAACGGTGAGAGACACAGCGAGAGTTGCACGAGCCCAGGTGACTTGGACATTTACCAGAATGTGTGCGCGCGCGTGTGTGTGTGTGGGGGGGGGGGGGGGGGGTGCGTGTGTGTGCGTGTTGCCAAACTGTCAGGTAATTCACTGTGCCACAATTCCAACACCAGCATCACCACACAAGACTTACTGTGTGCACAGGGCTCGCCGCATGCACAGCAGAAGTGGCAGTAGTTCCGAGATGTGCGTGTGAAAGCTGCCCTGCTGAAACTTGGTACGGCGCTAATGATGGAGTAGTGTCCGTGGACATTGAACTGGGAGTAAGAAGAGGAAGGCGCGGTGCTGCAAGAAGAAGAAAAACAACAAGCAGAGGAAAGAGAAACAAGGTACGGGGTCAGCTGCTAAGGCTGGTGGGTGCAAGAAAGATGGGAGTTATGAACAGTTATGTCACAGATACTGCAATTGTGGTATGCTCTGTCTGTCTGTCTGTCTGCCTCCCCCTCCCTCCCTCACCCACGATATGTATGGATGTATGTGTGTGCGTGTATCTGTTTGTCTCCTTCTAGTTGGCACGTGCACGCACACACCACACTGGGAAGCCAGGCTATTGAGCTACGAGGCTCATTGACAAGGAACACGGCCTGTACGTTTGTTGAATAGCAGCAGCAGCGTCTGCAGCAGTAGTACCGCACTGCTCCTGCAATGCAATGCGCGAAGCCCCCCCCCCCCCAACCCCCTACACAGAGTCCAAGTCCAAAAGAACGCGTCAACTCACAGGCAGTAGATTGTCCAGCACTGGCCATTCTGATACCGGGCGGGAGAGTGCTTGCCAGTGGCACTGCTGCTGCTGGCATTGAGGCCATGGTTGAACGCTCTAACAAAGACACGTGGGTCATAGCAGCGGAGGTGGGGGTGGCAGTGGTGACATCGCTAGCCGTCGTCATCAGGCCACCGAATACCACGCCCGGCGCTGGCACGGGTGCCATGACGCCGGCGGCGGCGCTAGAATGAGCGGAGTCGCCGGCGGCAACGGCTGACGACGGGCGAGCACCGGCGGTGGGCTGAGCGACTGGCTGCTGGGCGAGCAGCGAGCGCTCCAGACTGCTGCTGTCCATCATGCTCGGCGGCAAGCTGGCACTGGCACCGTCCATTGTGCCCGCCCCACTGACCTGCTGGGGCTGTTGTTGTTGTTGTGTCGTCAAGACGCCGGAGGCTGCGGGGCCGGCGCCGAGCGGATGGCGTGAGCGAGAGCGTGCCTGCTGGCGGAGGATCTCACCACGATGCGCCGCAATCCACTTGCGCAGGTTGCTGTGCGCGGCGAAACACACATTTCACAAAACAAGAAGCTAAAACCACACCGTTCCACACGTTCCTTTTCCACGATTCAGGCTGGGAAGGCATCAAACGGGAGGACACTTCACCAAATGAAAACAAACACATGAAATGTCTCAAAAGACAAGACTGCCAGAGGTAATAACAAGCCCATTGCGCATTGCCAGATACGGGGATAGCATAAGTAAAGCATGTGAGTATGCTGGGATCGTCAATGCACTGTTCAACACCACACACAGCCATGTCCAGGTGGCTGTGTGTGGGTGTTGACCGTACAGATTACGTCATTGTGCAATGATGGGCTTATGGGAAGAGGAGGGGAGGGTAAGCCGCCCGGCTCACGGTTTTCCAGTACGGTCGTGTACTCGCTGACGTGGACCGCTTAGTTGGCAATCTTCCTGTGCTTTGTCACAGAACACTAACTACAGGTCCTCCCTCATTATAACAAGTCCGGCTAGTACATAAACCCCGCTAGTAAATTGAAATCTGAAATCCCCTGGTGAAACGTGGTCTATACAACTGTTTACAGGTCCGGTTACAACATAATTGGTTAGTAGATGAAATTCGTTATAACGACCCTCTGCCCAGGTCCCTGGAGTGCCAAACCCTCAGTATAAGATAAAACTGGCCATGCAGGACCAAGGCCCAAACACATAGGATAAAGCAGAAACACACAACGCATTCTATCTGTGTATTCGTAGATATGGACGATCTTTTGAATCAAAGGAACATCTTCATTGAAGATTTTCTATATCTTCTAACGAGTTGAAGCGTCGATAATTTATGCTGTATTGAGGGTACCCCATGTAAGTATGTATCAGTGAGTCTTGCATCTTTAATTGAAAGTCCTGTTACAAGATGCGTCTCGTTATAGGATAACCTTTTCGATGGCCCCGAGATGATCTACTAACGAGGGAGGACCTGTACCAAGAGGTTCATGTCGGCAAGAGTACAGCAAGAGTACATAACCAAGAGTGCACAACTCGACGATCCCCCAGCCCACGGCGGATATTTTTTTATGACATCAGTCTTTGGGCGTCTGTTTGGCTCCCTGATACCATCATGCGTCGCCAGAGATCAAAGTACAACGGATTTGTACACCACAGCTGCAACAGTCAAAACAGAACAGTGCACGATAGATCGATGAGTCCTGAACCTGATGAACTCTCACCGTATCTACAAAACAAGCGCAGGAAAGCATACGCACTTGATCATACTTCTGCCAAAGAATGACGCAATTAAAACATTCTATCGCAGCTCAAGATAGGAGTTGCACACTCTTCGTTATGTACCCTTGATGTCGGGAAAGGTAGGGCAACTTGACTATTTCTCAAAGAAACTCACCGAACGTATCCGAATACCATGAAAAAGTTCCTGGGGGACATCTTGCTCTTCTTGAACGCAGCGTGATCATTCTTCCCAGTGGGCAAGGAATCGATGTCGAACCATTGAATCCCCTGAGAATACACCGCGTGAGGGAGAGAGAGAGAGAGAGAGAGAGAGAGAGAGAGAGAGAGAGAGAGAGAGAGAGAGAGAGAGAGAGAAAGAGAGGGTGAGAGAGAGAGAGACAGAGAGAGAGAGAGACAGAGAGAGAGAGAGAGAGAGAGAGAGAGAGAGAGAGAGAGAGAGAGAGAGAGAGAGAGAGAGAGAGAGACAGAGAGAGAGAGACAGAGAGAGAGAGACAGAGAGAGACAGACAGAGAGAGACAGAAGGAAAGAGTCAGCAAACACATGGCAGAGACACAGAAGCTTGTTGGCACACATTAGCACACATCCTGAGCAAGCACACATCCACGCGCACACACACGCGCACACATACACACAGACACACACACACAGACACACACACACACACACAGATGGGAGCCTAACTAAGTTATCACCACAGTTGCCCCTTACCTTCACTTCGTTGCGTGTCTTGGGCGCAAAGTGTTCCGATGTGGATACACCTGGCACTAAGTAGAGCCTGACAAGGCGGTTTGTGCTGTCCCTCTGTTCCAGAAAGTCGTTCTCACGTGCCAAAGGGGCAAAGTTATAACCAGTCTCCTCCTCAACCTGTATACAAACAATGTTATACAAACAATGCTATAACCAGTCTCCTCCTCAACCTGTAGCAATGCTATACAAACAATGTTAAAATCAGTCTCTTCCTCAGCCTGTAGCAATGCTATACAAACAATGTTATACAAACAATGCTATACTGTATGTCAGCGCCTTTAAAGCCATGGCCTTATATTTGAAACACCACTGCTTTCCTAGCTATTTTAGATGCAAAATGACTCACCCACTACGCCATGCTGTAAAAGTCAAAGTACACACTGAAATCTCAATCTACATCCACTTGTTCACCCTTTCTGCTGGGCTGGAAGTTTGAAGCCATGGCTTTATAACTGAGACTGGCTTTATAATCAAATATACCGCCACGGCTTTAAAGGTGCGGACATACGGTAAGCAGTCTCCTCCTCAGCCCGTAACAATGTTATACAAATGTTAAAAATCAGTCCCCTCCTCAACCCGTAACAACGTTAAACAATGTTGTTGGTGACAGTGTGACTGTGGCTGACAAGTTCACAGATGGATGAGTGCATGTGCCTGTGTATATGCGCGTGTCGTGACCCTGTATACTGCAAAGCGTGACATTTTTGCGGCGTTTTTAGTTCGCGCTTTCAGAATCCGGACAGGTTTGCGAGGTTTTAATTTTGCGATTGCAGAATGGCATTCTTGCTAAACCGGTGGCATTCTTGCTAAACCGTTCATGCATCTCCTTTTCGCGCTTTCTAAATTTCGCGATTTCCACGCGGTCGCGAATTTTACAGAAATTAGACCATCGCAATAATTTCACGGTTTACAGTAGACGGTACGGTAAAGTACCGCCGGAGAGCCTCGTCTCACGAGAGCGCCCCGCCTTGATTTTACAGCCAGGGAAAGAGAACTCGTATGGCAGAGTGCAACGAAGTTTGTACGGTGTGAGAGCCCTAGTGTGCTTACTGAGGTCACACTTAGCATGTTTTTGTGTGGGGCTCGGCGGTAAACTGAGTCTAGATTGACTGCCCAGCGTGCAATGTGTGTACAAGGTACGTGTCGTACGACCTTCAGACAGGACACCACCTCCACAGCACGACCACGAAAGGGCGAGTTGGTGGGGCGCTCTGGCGGCACTTTACGACTCCCTGGTCAGTGCTCAGTAATCCAGTAAAACCTGTAACTAAAGACCACCATGACTAGCGACCAGCCTGACACTAAAGACCACTTCACCAGGCACGGACGGTCTCACATTCATACATGGTTGGGCGGTGGAAACCTCTAACTAAGGACCACCTGCCACTAAAGACCGCTTTCTCTGGCCCCAAGGGATGGTCGTTAGTCACAGGTTTTACTGTAACACCAGCACTGTACTCATTCACTATCTCATGCAGTGCAGCCAACCTGCCACGTGCGTGCCTCTACCCTCGTTTGGGTGTATGCGCAAGTGTGTGTGTGTGTGTGTGTGTGTGTGTGTGTGTGTGTGTGCGTGTGTGTGTGTGTGTGTGTGTGTGGTCACTTCATCAGCCTTGCAAGCTGTTGAATGGTGTAATCCCAGCACAAGTTGCTATGTCTAACATAGCTGTTCGCTATCATCGCTTCCGCGATGGGCAGGTCTGAGGTCTGAGGTGTGTGTGTGTGTGTGTGTGTGTGTGTGTGTGTGTGTGTGTGTGTGTGTGTATGTGTGCGTGTGTGTTTGCACATGCGTGTGCATGTGTGCACGCAATCACAATTGCTTGCACACTAAGTAATCAGACCTAACGAGAAGCAATAGAACAAACCTCTCTGATTGCACAGTACAATGCTGACTCATCCTTGTTGGCCTTGCCGCGAGGAAACATCCAATTACCGTTGTAGTAGCTTTCCACAAGAACGCACTGGATCAAACACACACACACACACACACACACACACAAAACAAGAACAAACATGACACGATTACAACACGCCCATGTGATTATCCTCCACTTGACAAAAACAACAAGTTTTCAAAACACGCACCCATGCATGGACACAAATGCGTACCCACACCCGTACCAGCACGCACACGCGTACAGACATTGACCTTTGACGCCCATCGCCGGAGGCGATGATAGCAATGCTACGGCAGAAGCCATAGCAACTTGTGCTGGGATTGCACCATTCAACAGCTTGCAAGGCTAAAGAATTGACTGTCACTATTCAGCCTGGTCTACACCATACAGCTATTTGAAGTGATTTACACACATACACACACACACACAAACATAAACACACACACACACACACACACACACACACACACACACACACACACACTCTCTCTCTCTCTCTCTGTGTGTCTGTGTCTGCCTCTCCCTGTCTCTCTATCTCTGCCTGTCTCACTCTGCCTCTCAATCTCTACCTGTCTCTCTCTATCTCTGTCTCTCTCACTCTGCCTGTCTCTATCTCTGCCTCCCTCACTCTGTCACTCCTGTGTCTCTATCAATGTACTTCTGTCTCTCTGTCTGCAAATGCGCTGCTGTCCCTCTGTGTCTGTACCCGAGTTTCTGTCCAGTTGTCTATGTTTGCCTACGTCAGTCTCTTTCCTATCCGCCCACCTCTCTGTCTGCCCATCTACTGTATTTCCGCGATTATAAGTCGCTCCCGATTAAAAGTCGTACACCCATTTTCAGGTTTGAACCATATTGTTTCAATACAATCAAATACTGTAGTGTCTTGTATTAAAGCCTGTCTCATATAGAAGCCTGGTTTTCAAGATACACTGTCGGCACATAAGCCTGGCTTTAGTGTTGACATACATAGAGATACATGTATTGTATAGAAGCCTGTCTCATATAGAAGCCTGCAAAATTTCCCAACCCAGAAAGTCACATAAGCCGCGGCTTTTATACACGACTTTACGGTAAGTAAGAGGTCGCATTCAATTGTAAGTCGCATTCCCTTCTTTGCCCCTGAAGTTTAGCACAAGAAAGGAGCGACATATATTCGGGGAACTACGGTATCTCTAGTGAGAATACCAGTTGCCATGGCAGCTCACCTTGGTAAGATCATGGTTCATGAGAATAGCTCCATGGCACGGTACTCGCTTCTTGAACTCCTTCCACCTCTCGTAGATCTGATCGATTTCGGGCAACTTCGGCGTCAAGTATGGCAGGTAGCGAAAAACTTAACAAGTCGTCAGTCAAGGTCAACTTGATTATTTCCAGCATTATCCGCCAATGGCTACTTTACAGTGTTCGGTGTGCATGTACATGTACAGTGTAAAAGATCGATAATTATGGACGGCTATTTAAAGCAGAAATATTCGTCTGGAATTAAATTTCGTCTTTTTCGTCCAAGGAGCTTTCGGACTAAATTAAATGTCGGACTAATGTCGATTAGAACTCTGATGGTGAGCCAATATAGTTATGATGAAGAATAGGTGTCAGGTTGCCGAATGTCTCAGTACTCCTTGTCAGTTTTGTGCCATTTTGTCGCACTCGCTGACTGTATAAGATCAGGTTACGTTGATGGACAGTTTGTCATACTCGTAACATTTTGTCCTTTTCCTTTCTTCATCATAATGTCGATTAGTTCAGCTTTTCACAACACTCTTATGGTCCATGGACGAAATTTACAACCGGACGAACTCCCTTTCTTTGGAGTTGGCCGAAATTATTTACCGACAAAATGTTCTGCCTGTACAGTATATCGAATGATACATCGTTGGAAAGCAGTGTTCAATAGCTTTCCAATGAGCTGTCATTGTTTCAATTTGAAGTAGGGAGACCGAAGTTATAGCTGTTTGTACAGTGGTCTATGCTCGTTTCTATATGCTCCGTGTGCGTGACGAGTTATCTCGTCCTTGGCCATTCAGGGTGGTTGTTTCAGGACGAGTTATCTCGTCCTTGGCACTGAAAGGGTCAATCCAGCACTTCAGCCGTCCCTCTTTAACCCAGCGCTTTAGAAACCAGCACCCACAATAAAGTATGAACCAGCATAATTTTCAGCAACCAAAAAATGTGCTTTTCATGCACATTGCAGCAGCACATCAGATTTCATGTTACAGCACCCAGCTCCCTAATCCAGCAGAACTTCCGTAGCATAAGTGCTGGTACCGGATTATAAAGAGATCACTGTTTTGTTTTTTTTTGTTTTGTTTTTACAAAGACCACTTAAATACCAAACATGAGATGCAGCTAGGGGAAGCACGCACAGCCTGAATCGTGGCAGTGGTGGCGAGGTTTAGGTACCCTGCTCTGGGGCGGGGAGAGGTAGGATTCCCGCCGGCCCCAGGTGCGTGCACATGACGTTGTATTATCCGCAACCCGCTTTTACAACGAATGTCAAGAGGATACTCCGCATGGCAAATTTCTTCGTGTCCAGTCTGGGCAGAGTGGCGGAATCTTCCTCAACGTACAGGTCCAAGTAGTACCAGTAAGCCATCTCAATGTAGAAGAACAGCTGTGTCGTGTCATCCTTCACGTCTTTGGGCAGGTTGATCAGGAACCGACTGTGCAGCGCGGTGGGAGAACAAACACGGCACCAAACGGCAACACAAAGAAGAAACGCTCTGCAGTGCGGTGCAAAAGTACCGCCTACCCTTTATTTACTGTGCATAAAGTACAAATTTTCGTTCACGAAATCCTTCGTTATTTCATTCCACCAGCAGGCTTGTTACGTACTAAGTTTCGTTTTTGGTCGAGGTCTGTCACCCCGAACGTTCAGAAAAAAACTTAGTTTGGTACAAATTTTAGTTATTTCGTGCCCGCTAACGAATATAGCGAAAGTTAATTTTCACTAGTTTGAGGGAAAGACACAAACGGGAAACGTCTGAAGAAAAAAATTGACTGTCACCACCAGGACTCGAACCAGGGACCCTCGCTTGTAGGTAGCGATGCTCTAACCACTGAGCTATGGTGTAGTCGTCATCCCAGCAGAGACCGTTCAACATTTTCTTCAGACTTCGTAACTCACACTTCCTGTGAATCCACACAGGCGGGTGGGACGCAGCCCTCACTGTACACACACACACTTCACGTACAAACTAGCACGCGGGGAGCCCCAAGTAATAAAATCTGACCGACGAAAGTTAATTCCAAACGAAAATTTGTACTTAGGCCATGGCAAAAAATAAAATTGATTCTCAGGTCCTGAACCTGTGAAAATCAGTGCGAGCGAGCGATTTTTTAGTTTATTTCCCACAATTTTTTATTTCCAAAGATAGGGTCGCACATATGTACATGGTCACATGTTATTATACCGTATTCAGGCCAGGGAGTAGAAAAATACCGGTATTTTACTACTCCCTGATTCATGCCTTTCGCATTGACCGTTTTCATGCGCGCATATGCATGCATAGAAATTTAAAAAATCGTCGGTGCGCCGCCAAAAATCGGTGCGTGCGTACTTGAGAATCAAAGATAATTTTTACCATGGCCGTATACAGTATGTGGATAGTCAACGTGGAGATAAGAACCGTAAAACGAGCGACATTGGCATGAGCGCGAGTATAATAAACTTTGTTCATAGCCATATCCTTTTTTACCCTGGCGATGGACCAGGCACAAACAATTGGCAGAGTGGACTCGGTTGGAGAGCCAAGGATAAATTTATAGTAAAGAAAAAGGACCAAGAAACTTCAAGTTACGCTATAATGTCCACTAACACCACCAGTTACAAAACAAGCAGCTCATGCGATCGGTCAGTGTCGTGCAATGTTATAGTATGAGCTGATTGTTTAGTAACTGGTGGTGTTAGCGGACAGTATAGCGTGACTTGTAGTTTCTTGGTCCTTTTTCTTCACTATAAATTGGTAGAGTACCAGTATATAAATGGATTAGAATTGTAGTAAAGAGACCATTGTTGTAGTTGAGGAGGGAAGTTTCATACACCGCCTATCTTTCCAAAAAAACCTTAGTCCAGTATCAATGGGCATGTTCGATTGGTAGGATCGGGATCCAGATCAACCGGATCAACTGGATCAACTGGATTCGCACCCTTTCAATTGGTCGAATCCGGATCGTTTGGATTGGGATCCGGTCAATCCACCTCGGGAAGCAGGGTTGACCGGATCCAACGGATCCAAATGTGACCTTTGTGCGTATATGGCGGGTAAAAATCATTTTTGTACACATTGTGGTACGCGCACACGTGGATGGAGATACTCTTGTTGACTTTTCGTACGACGCGCGCGATGAGTACGACCTTCGCCCTTTTGGGTGACCTGTATTAAAGCGCCATTTTATTACTTCATCAACATTGCAACAGTCAAGGTCCAGAATAAAGTGTTCGGTTGACTCTGAAGGATCCGACGGATCTGAGATCTGGATCCCACTTTCACTTTAGCTCATACGTGTACATGTACATGTACATCCTTCACAGCGGTGAACCCCTTGATAGGCGACAAGCCTCTGGGTCATCCTAATAAAGATATTATTATTATTATCAGGGGCGTAGCACCCGCTACGACTGGTGCGACCATGGCCGTACCACTTTTCGAAAAGTGTGGTCCGTCCGGAACGTGCACAACCGTAATAAAAAATCAGGATCCATCGATGCATATGCGCATCATGGATATCAGACTTCGACCTTTTTCTAATTCTAGACTTGTAGATCTGTTATGCATCTTCAGTCGGACTGAGTCTACTGTACTCGACTCGACTGCATGTACACTGCGCCAGAAGTGTGTGTGAAGTGTGCCAGAAGTTCCCAGAACACAGGATTTTGTGTCTTTTTACAAAATTTTCCCGTGGGAGGTCCCCCGCACCCCCCTCCAACACAGCCTTCGGCCGCGCCGACCTTCGGTCGTACCACTTCCAAAACCCCTCCTACACCCCTGATTATCCCGATCCTACCAATCGAACATGCCCTAGATTGTATACCACTCTGAGGCACACTGAGCAAACATTTTTTTGAAAATGGGGAATTTGTTATGCTAGTGCTTAGATGATTACACGAGGAACATTTCAAAGCTCGTCTGAGCGTATGCGCATAGTCTCGAAGTAACCGATTCGGTAATAATAAAAAAAGATGATCAAATCAAATTTGAATTTTTGGAAAATCCCATAGTCAAAATGGAAAAGGGAAAAGTCTGAAGAAAAAGTTGACTGTCACCACCAGGATTCGAACAAGGGACCTTCGCTTGAGGCCAGCGATGCTCTAATCTCTGAGCTATGGTGTAGCTGTCATCCCAGCAGACACCGTTCAACAAGAACGTTTCTATGTTTTTCTTCAACCTCTGGAAGAGTGTGGCAGAATTTCATCACTGAGACTGGTGCCAAGAAAGCTGTACTGAGGACAAGAATGGGGGAATCCACACGAATCTCTTACCTGCACAGGTCGTTGAGAATATCCTCACTGATCTTTTCCTTCATTGTTCCAGGTCAATTCAAGAAGAAAAACAAATTTACGTGGCAGAGGGAGTGCTCCTGACGATAATAAAATATTATAGCCTATACAGCTAATTTCGTAT
>NC_088648.1:23239898-23272398 GCF_964019385.1 Sycon ciliatum
AGTACAAATATAGCAACAAGGAGGACTAGTTTCACTGTAATCATTTCCTATAATATGACTCGACATACATGAGTTTAAAAAATGTGAAGCATAACAAAGTACACGCATGTGGATTTCTTTCTCTTGTTCTCCTCACTGCCCAACACAGGTGCAGCCACTGGTCATCTCCGAGATCATCTCGCCCAGCAAGCGCTTCAACGCGCCGTTCCTGCAATCGCAGCGCAAGCGCACCGGCGTCCTGAGAACGGCGGAGCGCAGCCTGCAGACGGAGCCCTGGTCGACGGGCAACGTGATCGCTACCGGCCTGAAGTACGGCCTGCGCGGCCAGAAGCTCGCCGTGAGTTTTGCCTGCGTGTCTGCACTGGCACAGCACGGTCCGAAGAAATCCAACCTCATGAATAAAATAGCGTTGCCGGGCGCTACGCAGCCCTACAGTGCATTTCAAAACTATAGACGCGTAGGGTTTTTGAAATATTTCAAATTTGGCTGGAACTTTTTGAGAATAGTTTTCGGAATATTGCTCAGGATCGCTCCACAATTACTCTCATAATAGTTTCTAAAGGATTGGATAACAGACGCCCAATTTGGAAAAATTTATGCACAAAGTGATCACAGATTTTATGTGGTATAGATGCTGGCATAACGGTTTTCGCCTAGGTACGCGTCTATAGTTTTGAAATGGACTGTAGCACTACACACACACTGGTCTGTGCACTCGAACGCGGCGCTGCTTTATTCATGAGGTTGGATTTCTCAGACCGGCACTGTGCTACGGTGAAACCTGTCTAAGACGACCGCTCAAGGGACCTTCGCAAGGTGGTCTCTGTTACCAGGTGGTCTCCTTATCCAGGGTCATTTGACTGGAAGTAGCCTCCCTCGGTCGTGGTTTCAGTGGTCTTCTAGGACAGGTGGTCGCCTTATCCGAGTGGTCACCTTGACATGTTTTACTGTAGTTTCAACCATAACCATACAGTAAAACCTGTCAAAGAGACCACCCTGATAAGGCGACCACCTGTCCCACTTGACCGCTACAACTAGGACCAAGGGATGTCATTTCCCGTCAATTGACCCTGGAAAAGGTGACCACTTGCACACAGCAGGCATGTTGAAGGTCCCGTGAGTGGCCGGCTTCGGCAGGTTTCGCGAGGATATGTACGGTTGTGCTCAGTGAAATCCGACCCAGAGTGCATACTCGACACCTTGAACTTCCTAGGCACTCGGCACCCGGGAAGTGGCGCGAATGCGGCTGGCCGTATATGCGTCATGTAGCCGTGGTTGGCTATAAAACCCCTGCGATCGCCACGCAAAGTGTGGTCATTGACTACCCCAGCCATGTTTTGCTTGGAATAAAATAAATAAATATAATCAAGAGTACATAACCCCCAAGAGTGTGCAACTCCAGCTATGGGGTCTGCGACGGCAGAACTTCACATCACGTGATGAACCCGTACACATTATTTGCCCTCTGTCACGGCTGTTCCGAGTGCGACATTTATCAATATGGCGGCGTACCGTAGCAACCCGCATCGCAACAGCTCGCGTACGCACAGCGTGCCGACGCGTGCAGTCTTTCTGCACATTTTTCAAATTTATCGAAGAAAGTTTTTGTTTTGGGGGCGATGGATTCGTGCCTTGGAGAGGTCGTATGAGGCCATGCTGGAGGAGAATAAGTCTACCAAGACCTGGAAGCCTCCCTTCGGCGAAGTACTGAAGTTAGTATGTCCTGGAGTCAATACAGTCCATAGAGGAATTGTTTTCAAGACGATGCAGTGTAATAAATTCTAGTAATGTAGTGCATCATGGAATTAGTTGTGTTTGAAACTTCGGAACAAGAAGGGGGCACGTTTGCTTGACTCACTACCATCATGACGTGAACAGATGGAACCCCACTGCTCTTATTCTAGAACATGTTCTCCCCTGAGGACAGCTTACAGCCAGATTTCCGTGCATAAGAAAAGAGCACAAATAAATCGTTAGACTGATTGCAATTCATCTTGGAGAAGGAGAAAGATAGAATTCGATCGTCTGCTACTCTCTCAACGCAAAGTTGATGACATAGCAGCTACATGTACGTCTCTTCATGCGTATGCTCTTCACCTTGGGATCAATGTGAGGATATTAGGATTGCTGGAAATCAGATTCTGTATACTATTGGACAGCAGTTTCTGCATTGCACATGCTCCACAGTGCTCATCGGCAAGGATGTTGAATTTGCGTGTAACCCTTCACCACCCTACTCTCCATACTATTCCAGATCAGCACTAACTGAACATTGAAGTGTTTCATTTCCAGTTGAATGTGCTCCTCCAATAAGTGCGGCATTGGAGGCGGTGATATTTATTGCCACAGTTGCACTGCTGATCTTCGTCATGAAAGTAGCAACGGATGATGATCAAGTCAACCAGTGGGCTTGCAGTGATAAGCAAAGTACCACAATACATCATCAAGTGTCATAGCATGGCGGAGTTGGTTGCCCGCAACGCTTCCATGTTGGTGTTGTTAGTGAACAAATAGAGGATATCTTCCAGTCTCCAACTTTTAAAGCACATGGACCTGCTATAGGTGTTATTCTTCTATCAATGCTTGTTTCAAGTCACAGAATTATTTAGCTTCTTACAGCTTTGATTTAATTCGCCGTATTGTAATTAATGTGAAGAAGAGGTTGATGCGACTTCGGCGATACTTGGGGAATTGTGTGTTGCTCCCTACGTGGGAGCTTGCGCTATTCCTGCCGACTTGAATTCTCACTTGACCGACTTGTTATTTTAAAATGAATTCATGGACATCTGTCAATTCAGCAGGTGAACTGCATTGCCATCAAGCCCTGAGCCAGCTCCATAGGAATGGCACGGTCATGAAGATGCGTGATGCTGTGTATCTTATTCGCATCAGAATAATAACCTGGTTGTTTCGGCTACACACTCCGGTAGCAACAGATACTCTGCATAATGCAGCTTGTACAGTAGTCCTCACTAAAGTAGAAAGCAGTTTAGGAGGGACTCTAGTGAGGAGTGTACGAGGATAGCCTATTAGTGTTCTACATAATCATTTGCATATTGAACATGTTACATGTAATTATCATGAACGCCGAGAGTGGTAAAACCGGGTACGGCCATCACCAGCGGTTGCGGCCCTGTCCTGAGTGCCATGCTATGCTTAGTGCTGATGTAGTGCAAGATATATAAGCTGCATCATGGTTGTCGTTTGTTGTTGTTCAATTACTTGAAGTATTTCAGTATGGTCTTTACGCATGCAAGTGTGTGCTTTTCAGCAGGATCGTCGAAAGACTACATTGTGCGTGGCCTAAATCTGCAGTAACACTGGTAATACTAAAAGCCCATGCCTATGTGTCTACACGCAAGGCATCAGACAGATGGGGAATCTTGCATCTCTGACATTTAAAATCTCTACACAATGTCCTGCTTCTACATACATTTCGAAAGCATGAATTTCAAAAAATGTTGATTGGATGCATGTCTGATTTGTACTTGCTAACATCCAGAACAAAGCATGCACGGATCCCTCCTATGGCGGACGAAACCGGGGTCTTCATTAGACATTGAGGCAGGAGAACACACTTCCACTCGTCCTGCATTATCAGCAAACACTTGCAATTGACGTCCAAGTACGCCACGCAAATCGACTTGGGCACGAAAACGATAATCTGGGCGGCAATGAAAATATAACTACGACGTAGGAAAAGGACAAACCTTTCAATGAAAATTGGCGTGAAGGCTGCCAAAAATTCTGCGCCCCTTAGGAGGAAGCCTCGAATGTGAGCCAATTCTGATAAACGCCAATGGCCGGCACGACGAGGAAGAACGAAACGAAAAAGATCGTAACTTCACTTTCCCATTGCGCATTTTGACGATCAAAATATCTGCTTGCGCAGCTTGAAGGCAGGAAGGTGAATTCGCTTAGACTTCGCGAATCCAGCGTAGAAAACGGCTGGAATCGACAGAAACATAGGCGAAACCTTGCCGAATATTTCCAGAGATTTGAAAAAGGCAGCAAGGTCGCGTACGACAGCATCATGGATCACTGGGGCGACGGGAAAATGTCGTACCGTACATAATGTCGCTAGATGATGCATGCATAACAGCCGTGCTGTGCATGATAGATACAGGGTTGTACGCAGCCCAGCTTTGGGTACAACTCTCTTGTGCCGGTTGTGGTCACTTTGCACTGTTTGCCAGCATAACCTTTTGAACCATGCCACGTGATGTCATGTGAAGTTCTGCCGTCGCAGCACAGCATAGAGGTTGTGCAGGCAGTTGCACACTCTTGGGGGTTATGTACTCTTGATAAAATGTACAAAATACAATGGTGTAATATCAGAACTGGTCCATGGGTGCCAGTTTTTGCACTTTTAGTAATGGTTTGTGTGGCCAAAGGACAGCATGATTGTACAACTTGTGATCTCCTGTAGGCATGCCCTACATTGCTTGTGCGTACTAGAGACAGGTTGTGTCTTTTACAGTCGGCACATGTCTTTCGCAGCCGTCGCACCGGCCAGGATTTACTGCTCGTGTTCTGTGTGTACACTCATGGTGGGCAGGTCAGTGCGGTCTATACTGGCTCTCACCTTTGTACTGTCTCTGCCTATTGTCACTTTGTGTAACGGATGTGCTGGCTTAATCTCCTTCTGTCTTGTCCTGGCTTGCTCCCGTGTGTGTGTGTGTCTATGTGTGTGTGTTTTGTTTGTGTGCACCAGGATTTCATCAACCAGAAGCTCTCGCTAGACTGGGGTGTGCCGCGTCACCGAATGAACAACTGGACACGGCGCTCACAGGCCCTGGGCCTGTCCGCGCAGGAGTCCGCAGACTTTGTACGCCAGAACATCATTGCCTTTCAGAAGCGCCGCGTGCTCAACGAGCAGTCTCCCCACCGCTCGCTGGATGAGAACGTGGAGTACGACGACGACAACACCTCCGGCGGCGGTGCGTCCTCTGATGTCCAGTCGTCCGCCGATTTCGAACTGGAGCTGGAGAATCGCCTGCGCGCTCTCAAGGCCGACACGCAGAGCAAGCGGGGGCTGCGCCGCGATGCCACCCCGTCGCAGACCCTGCGCACCGTGGCGCAGATGGAGGAGGAGGACCGCGGCATTGTCGTTGAGGAGATGGAGGAGCGGGCGCCCGAGCCCCAGACGGAGCCCAATCCCAGCGACATGCTGTGGCAGCTGAGTATCGATGATGACCATGCCGCACGGCGGACTGCAGCTGCTGGAGAGAAAGATGCCGAGGACGGTGCGGAAGAAGGCGCAGCAGTTGATCCAGCAGAGGAGCGTCGGAAAAGGTGGAGACGTGGTTGATACATTTTTAATTAAAGAATGTTTTGGTAGGTTTGACCTGTACTGCTTTGGGTACTGAAGCGTGTCCTTGCAGCTTTTCTGTCGAGGTTTCGGTAACGGGCTGTTTCTCCGAACCTCCCCCAGCGTTATCGCTATGGTCACTGCCGATCCTCATAGCTACGATGTTTGAAGGAATTGCATCTTGCTAAGCTAAGTTGGATGCCTGCGGGTGTTGTTCCATATAGTGTAGAACCCTGCCAACAAGATCAGGGACTGCGCCGTTTGTGGCAACTGAACATTTCCATGTTAGTTCGTTATGGACACTTTCGCTACTGTTGAGCTGGCCCTGCATGCAACACTCTTGCCGACTGCTAGGCTTTAAGCCTTGTGCTATATCTTGAAGCCTGATTTACCTTGCTTTTGGCTTGCTTAGACATGCCTTGCTTTTCAGAAACTCAGGTTTCAGTACTGAAAGTGCTGTTGAGACAACTTGTTCACGTACAGTTCTACTGCGAAGCGAGAGTTGCAAGCTGCCATGCATTTCCTGCTCACCTCTGTTTGTCTTAGGTGCCATGCGCTGATGCTAGGCTGGATATTTCACATCCTTGGCTTTGCTTTACCATAACTTATTGCTGTATCTGCTGCTGGTCGGTGGAATGCTTTGCTTATCTTTGTCACACAGTGCTATTTTCATTTATCAGTATTACTTTTTAGGAACCAACAAGGTACTTGAAGTACATGGGACCTTGTACTGCGATGTGCAACATGAAAACTGTTGTGTCGAATTTGTACTTGTATATAGATGGCCCTTGGCGGATGTTTGTCTTTTTTTTTTGTTATTGCTGCTGCTGGTGCTGCTGTTGGTGGTGATGGTGGTGGTGGTGCTGCTGCTGTTGGTGTTGGTCGTGGTGGTGCTGCTGCTACTGCTACTGCTGCTGCTGTTGGTGGTGGTAGCGGTGGTGTTGAAGAGACATTCATGCTTACTTGCACAGAATTGGCACTGAGATTCTCTGCAGTTTGTTTACCTTCAATCTGATCATGCAGTGCCCAGGTTATCAGTTCAAGATGATTGGAATAAAGTTAACCGGTGTATACAACTAAGTCATGAAGCCATGCAGCAAACTGTTCGCATGAGACTGACCTTTTCCAGCATCTACTACTTCCTAACGTCACCACCCTCAAGCATCAAGGCGTATATGCACCTTCTCCGTGAAATAATGTAAACCTGGAAACGTTCGCGCTGGTGTCAGTTCGCGATTTGCGAGCACAGACCAATCTGCATCTGAAAGTATTTTGCGATTGAAGTCTATTTCCAGTATAGAGTATTAGACGGTTGTAGTCTTGTAGATATTATGATGAAAAACACAGTAACTGTTACCCACCGGTAGTCTACATGCTTTATCGTGTGACTTTTGCAATTCTTCCTTGTCAAACTCCAGGCCGGAAAGGCCCAAGGACAGGATGTTAGAATTTCGGCAAGGCTTCACAAAATGAGGAGAAATATGCACTGCACGGCTGAATATATGGAGGAGCAGGTTCATAACCGAGGTTTTGCGAACTTCAAGTGGATTTTGAGCCTTAATTCGGCCAACCTTTGCTTTCAAAAGTCTGCAGGACCACTTCGGATGAATAGTCGGTAGTGAGAGTTGTTTGTGTTTAGAGGCAAGCATATGCACGGACAGGTAGCAGGCAGTGGTAAATCATAGCATCGTGGATATATTTCTTCTGGGACCCTCACTCCGACCTGCATTGCTATCCATAGTATCCACGCTGGCTGACGACATCTCCGAGCCAGCAGCCGAGAAGGACAGCTCCTGCGAGTCCGGCGTCTGTTTGTGCCAGAGGTCGTTGTCGCGAGTGCGATCGTGCCGCCGCCGATTCTTGCAGGTGTGAAAGAGCGCCGGGACGTGAATCAGGACGAGAAACGTCGTGCACGCCATGGGCACTGCCAGGACGGCCGTTTCGCTGAGTTCAATATTCTCCGAGCCGCCGTCACCCAGCTGCTCCAGGCCTTTGAGTATGCTGAAAGACATCAGTGACAATGCCCCAGTGTACAGTGGAGCGCTGACCTGGAACGCCATCTTCTTGAGGCCCTGGCTGAAGCGCCGGCGCATGTATGCGCCCGTCACAGCCATGATGGCCAGAGCGATGGTCATGAACAGTGCCTCGGCGTACTGCTGGTCGGATCCGTCCGTGCAGATCAGAGTGTGGTGCGCGTGCGCCTCCAGGTGGTATCGCGGACGAGAGTGCTCGGACGACAGCAGTGTGAACGGCACCACAGAGCCGAGTGCGATGAACAGAACCACACTTAGTCCCACTAGCTGCTCGCGAAGACTCTGAAACAGCTTCTCCTTTGGCTTGCGCCAGCAATGGCGGCGACGACGGCGAACCTTGCATGTCTTGTCCGCGAACGAGGAAGCGGCCGCAAGGAAACCGCCACACAGGCTTTCCGACTTGCTCACTGGCCGGTTCTTGCTCTCCGCTGCCACTTGAAATGCGACGCGAGGCTTGTCTTGGACGTCCAGCAGCTCTGCAGTTGGTGGTGATTGCGCATTCTTGATGTCGCCAGCTTCGAGCCGAGCCAGTTTTCCATCATCCGCCTTGTACGCTGATGCAGTTGGCAGTTGTGTTTCCTGAGAGGCATCATCTGACAGACCGGCTGCAGAACCATGCATATCGGAGGCGATTCCCTCTTCGACTACATTCTGCAGCGGAGTTGCCGGGGTGATGTTCACGGAGATGCTGCTCTCTGCTATTCCGATGTCGTGTGAGGTGGCCTTCCGCTCCATGCTCTCCACACTAGTGTCAACCATGTCGCTAGCACTTGGCGCCTGTGATTGGTCCTGGTCGCGGCCCCGGCGACGTTTCGGCATGGCAACGAACAGCTTTACAGCATGAATTAGCACCGGCACCGACACGGTCATCAAAGCAATGGCTGTCAGGTACACACGCGCAATGCATGTACCCTGCGTGGGCTGTGTAGCGGACAACATAGGCTGCACACCACCCAACACCACCCCCATCATGGATGCAAGGCTCAACAGGGGAGTTCCCAGAGGCCAGATCGTGCCCGACGGGACCTCCAGCGCTGCGATGATCCCGAGAACGCTGGCAATTATGTTGCAGCAGCCGACGAAGAGTCCGATTGCCTGCAGTGGACTGGACGCATGGAGAAACTCGATCTCCAATGCAATGCAGGCATCGCGCGCAGCAGTGCTTGTTGAGTCGTGCGGACACTCAGTGCAGGGCATGTGCGTTGTGTTGGCATAGTAATGCACATTGCAAGGTACACACTGCCAACAGCAGTCGAGCCGAATGGTAGGGTGGATCACGGCACGCTCGGTCCCGGCAGGACACTTTGTCCGACAGGTCACGTGGGTCCGCCGAATAGCAGAGAGCGTTTGCGGATCCAGCGGCATTGTCATGTTGAGCACAGCACGTTGCTCTTGCCGGAGGAGCAGTGTTTCTGCCAGTCGTTCGCACCCAGTGATACTAATGCGAGCAGCAGCCTTGATACTTGCAATTCGATCCTCCAGTGTCTGGATTGTACCATTCTGTAGCAACGCATTGACCGGGTCAACCGAAATTTCTCCCATGGCCTCTAGCGTCACGGACATCTTTCCGTTGCGGTTGCTGGCGTTGGCACGGAATACGCTAAACTCTGCATGGGATCGCTCGGCTCCCTCCGGGGAGAATGAAAAGGGCTTATTGGAGACGGGGCTGAAGAATGACACCGTCTGCAGGGACCGGTGCACGAGCTCGCGTACCTGCACCGGCTTGAGCCTGCGGACGAGCTGCATGGCCGTGGCCAAGTAGCTAGCCTGCGAGCATCGCACTTCGGCCGGTGCTGCGAACGAGATCTGCGCCGCCCGTCGGGCTCCGGCGGTGCATGCTTGAGTGACCGTGTTATTGATCGCATGCGCCACTACCAGCACGGCCTCGCGAGCACGGCTCGCCGCAATTCGGGTCAGCGACGTCTGCAGGCCTCCACCGTTCTCTCTCAGCTCCTCCAGTTCTCTGGCGAGAGCGCGTGCACTGGGGAGCCACGGGTTTGTCGTGTTGACGGGAACGAGTGGTTCCGGGCACGTAATGCCCATCTCGGACATCTTGTGCCGTTGCAGGATGTCCTCAGGAATGCGTGAGCAGTACAGGTTAAGCAAGTGGCGTTCAAACCCAGGTTCGACGTAGTACTTGGCTCCGATCAACATGAACCTGTTTGCCCAGTCCTTGAGGGTATCGTTGCTGGATTGGTCCCGCAGTCTTCGTGACGGGAAGGCCGCCTGCCGTGTTACGAACATCACAGATGAGCGCATGTGCTGGATGCGAGGTATTGCCGGAAGAGCGGTCAGGAAACGATGGACACTGCGGTGTCGTGCTAGCAAAACAAACACAGTCGCGTCGGCGGCTGGGTGCGAGAGCAGCGACTCCATCCAAGGCCGTATGGCATCGGCGTAGTTCTCCATCGGCCGAACCATTGGCAGGGCCTGGACTCGCATGGTGCAGGCAAACCTGTTTCCGGTCTCTTTACGAACGACCCGCAGTAGGGTTTGTCCGTAGGAATTACGCTCGTGTAGCACGACAACCTGCATCCATTGCTGGACTTCTATCAACTTGAGCATGCCTGCGACCAGCGGCTGATCGGATGTGATTGTCCGCGTGAGCAGGCCGTAGTGGCACTTGTCGCTGAGCTGTGGATCTGTTGCCGTGTAGCTGAGCAAGGGCATGCCGAACTGACTGGCGAGCTTGGCCAAGGATGCGGTGAGGTCATTCTCCGACGGGCCCAGCAGCACCATGGCCGGCGGAACATCGGCGATGGCGTGCACGCCTGCCACGTCCGTCAGTTCCCGATCCGCTGCACAGTCCGTCCTGCCTGCCCAAATGAACGACAATGCCGCGCTCAGCGTGTCGTGCTCATTGCGGCAGACGTCGCGCAGGTCAAAGCCCAGCACAAACCCGGGCAACAGGTGTGGCGAGTTGTTCACGTCGCGTTCAACGGTGTACCGTATGGCCTCTGCCTCCTGCCAAGATGGCTTCACTCGGCCGGAATCTCGCGAGCAGCGTCTCAGCTGTTTGTTCCAGCTGGTGATATCCAGCACTCCGGCTAATTTCATATGAGCAATGGGTTCACCGTGAACGCACCCATCCGGCTCACACGGTCCCATGAAGCCAGGTGGGATTTCTTTTACGATCGCGTTTGAGTCACCTGATCGAAGCTCTCCGCCAGCTATAGGTCTCCTAGTTGTTGCCCTTGTAGGGCTCGTGATGTCTTGCTCTGAGGTAGTGTCGATGCTCTTCTTCCCAGGTCTCACCCATGCTTGTGTGTTTGCAAGTGGGTCTGGGGAGTGTGTTGTCTGGGTACTATTGACAATAGCCTCCGTTTGCTCCCGCTGCAATGTTGTTCCGCCACTGTCATCACGTCCCTGTGCTGCTGGCTGGGCCGTCACGCAGGCTCCAAGGAAGCATGAGCAGCAGAGAGCCACGCTCAGCGAGCACACCATCAACGTTTGGTAACCCATGTTCGTTTTTGCACTTGTGAAGATCTTGCTTTTCAAGGGCCAATGTCACATTGTCAACTACCTAGGACCCACAGGACATGTCACCTGCTGCTGCTGATGATCCTACAAGCTCACAGAACACCACAGCGCTGTTGCAGCGGTGAGCAGTTCTTCCTGCCAGAGTCCAATGTTCACCGAAATTTATTAGAAGCGGCAAAGAGCATCTCCCTGCTGGCGAGTTTCTGACTTGCGAGCAGATGACCAAAGTCTTGTGTTCTGTTTTCGCTCAGAGTGGCGGATGAACGCCAGACAGCCACAGTTCACCCTTGTCCATGCAACCAGCCTCGCACAGGCCGAGGGGACGATAAAATACTGCTGCTGGGTGCTATCCTCGAGCACCGTGACTTCTGCTGAATCGGCCAACACTGGCACGGGCAGACTTCACCCGGCAACGTTCTATCGCTGTCGAAAGAAGAAAAGTGACTGCTCTGCACACACACAGGGCTAGTTCGTACCTCAAACTCAAAGCAAGATTTCGTAGGTTACAAAGGCAAAGGGTCTCCACTCTCCAGTACACCCGCTGTGCACCTTGCGGAAGATCTCCTCTTGCTCGCTTGTTTGCGGTGCATATATGAAGGCCTCTTGTCCGAGTGTATGCAGCAAGCATCTATCGATTTTCGACACACAGAAATTTCGCAAGACGGAAGTTGTTGGTTATCTTCCGATGTTTTCGCCATTCACGCTATACTGATTTTTAACCCAACGGCAACGCACGCACGTATTGAAAGCAACTCGCGGAATCTATGCTCACACTTTTCGTTCCGTGAAGGATATCCTCTGAGTTCGACCACTACTAGCACTAGCCCACGATCATATCCTCGTATTGTTGGTGCAGGCCGCACTGCCACTAGGCTGTTCAGCCGGATCACAGTGAGGTCTACTACTAGCACAAAGCATTTTTTCAAACACGGAATTCAATCCCCACGACACAGCTAGCTAGCTCACCAGATCAAGGTGTGGGTACTCTGCACTAGACTCTAGTCGAGCGAGCTGCAACTCCCGGTGCCGAAAGGCGGGCTCACGCCCCTACATGGCTACTTCCCCTTGTCTAACTCCCAACTAAAGTGTTACTTGCCCAAGACGAAAAAGCCGACTGGCCGAAATAATAAAAAACCATCAGAGTGCTTTGAACGAAGGCACATAACAAGACAGTGTACAGTAACAACCAGCCGAATGGCGTGCCAGATGAGGAAGGCACATGGATTCTACGAGTATCGGTACGACGCGACGGTAGACCTACGCGGTAGAGACCGAGCACACCATGTAGATCTACCATGCACTCCATGTCTGCATGCCAGCATCAGCCTTGGGTCAGTTATTATCTGATCATGGCATCAGAGATTCACGTCAGTAGTGCACGTAGCGAAAGGCGAGACATAATTCACGTGAAGTGATTGAGTCTCTGACGTGACATTTTGTTGCCCTTGGCCTTCAGGCTTCGACGGTGATGTAGCCGTTGTGCTTTTCCCTCCACAAAATACATGACGTGTATAGATGTACCGTGAAGAAGACACCCAGTAGACCCTCCCTGGTAGACCTACATGGTGTCTGTGCTAGCGCTAGGCTACACAGGGCGTTATGTTACTGTTTGTGCTGCCAAGTGTCACCTGGTCACCATGTCTGCACCGGATGCCCATGTCCACTGCACCGTGCACGCAACAAGATAGCAAAGCCGCAAAGCCCCGGATCGAGCATACTGCTTGTCTGGGGTCCTGATCGACTCTAGTCGCGCGCTTTCACGACATCTTGATCCAGACTCCAGAGTGTCGAACTGCCAAAATAGCAGTACCTGTAGTGTTTAGTGATCGCGTTGCCGTTAGGTCTACTGCGAGGCCCAGAATCCCAAGCGGGCACTTGTGGCGTGGGGCAGACCCCCGGCCGCGTGGACATGTGTGAGCAAGTGCGTGAAGGCGGCAAGAAGGCTCCGAAGCAGGGAGTGTGTACGACTCCCGGCTCCAAAGTTAGTAACAGCTAGTGACTCAAACTGTTTTCTTCAGTTGTGGCTCCGTAGGAGATCTACGTCTTCTCTCAACGAGCGCTTGCTTTTTGACCAACGGGGAACAACGGCGGACTTTGGAGGACTGATACCATTCAACTCATTATTGTTAGCGCCCCCTTGCCCTGTTGAGGTGAGCGAAGCAGCGCTCCTGGTTCCACTTGAACCTTCATTCGCTGAAGTCGTATTTTATCGGTAAGAATGTCCCGTAGATAACTAAAAAAATTGAACGATTGTCTCCATTCGCGTTTGGACAATTTTGAGGGGGGGGGGGGGGTTCTGTGCATTGGTGACATTATTTTATTATCTGCTCTCTGTTCCAGGGAATTCTTCATGGCCCCGAGTGTTTCCGGAAAAGTCACCCAAGCCCAAGGACTTCCGCGAGTACCTGCAGCCGGTTCAAGGTTAGCGGACTCCTGAGTCTGCGTTGCCACCCGTTGCCACAATATTCCGGAAGAAGGCCATGCTTCAGTCACCACCAGTGCTGGTCAAGGATTACCAAGAATTCAAGTTGGCACACCCGACCTGCTTCCTCAGCCGGCTGGATCTGGTGGCCGTAGGCGGATATTGTCGCGTCTTTTGGCGGGTGACGAAGAAGAACGTCACTAAAAACTTCCTTGGTAAGCAGATCTCAATACAGTTGACCACTTATGATACGTCGGCAGTACGTATATTAATCAAAAGTAGGCGATCAATTGAACGGGCAGTGAACATCTGAACATAGCAAGGAACATAGCAAGGTTGGTGGCAGACCTATGGACAGACCTTAATGGTGAGCCGACACTGCAGTTACCTCGAAGACAATGCAGCTAGTACGAAGGAATACATGCCGGGAATACACGCCGGGAATACACGCCGGGAATACACGCCGGGAATACACGCCGGGAATACACGCCGGGAATACACGCCGGGAATACACGCCGGGAATACACGCCGGGAATACACGCCGGGAATACACGCCGGGAATACACGCCGGGAATACACGCCGGGAATACACGCCGGGAATACACGCCGGGAATACACGCCGGGAATACATGCCGGGAATACGTGCCGGGACGATTGCAATAATCCAATCTTGAGAGAGGCTCTTTCTCCTCTCCATCTACAAACTAGCCATACCGGGAAAATTACCGTAATCCTCGCAAAAAGCGCGGTAGTGCATCCTCGCAAAGAGAGCGGCAGGGTGCATTCCTATGCCGTAGCTGTTGGTCGAGTCGGACTTTCGGGAAGCAAGCAAGACAGTTCTTGTTCGAGCATTCCTGAAGGAGTTGAGAAGGTTTCCAATGAACATTGGAGCGAGCGGTGCCCTTATCTCCAAAACCTGAAGACGGAGACAAGGAGAAGCGATTGTCCACAAAAGCTACAGTAAGCGTTTTGGCAGCACCATTGACTGAATAGCCCGACACTGATGGTATTTGTTGGCAATAACGGGAGTTCTTCTTATCTGTATTAATTATACCTAGCTAACACCCAGTGAACACGCTGTGATTTATCTAATATAGATATGGATACTAGTTCTTAGGAAATTAGAGGCCACATGCCACGTACTGCTTTTTTCTCTCCGAAACTCAACGGGTGGCATGTGGCCTCTAATTTCCTAATACTTTGAAATTCTCCGTGAAGTCCAAATTTGAAATTGATACTAGTTCTTCTAAAGCCACAGTTTGTCTTATCAGTGTTCTTACTGTATTGCCATTCTGCTGTTGGTGTAGTTTATGGTAGACTTTTGGGGATACACACCCGGTTCCTTCCCTCATTATTCCGGCCGTTGGCGCGAGAGTTCTTCCCCCGACTGGAACGGTCGAGAGAAAAATATTTAATCTGACGGTCCCAGGTGATGTCCATCCGCCACCTATTGTCGCTCGCATCTGCCGGGCATTCTGAAACCTTTTCTTGATTGAGAAATAATAACCTTGATGGTATTGACTCGGAAGGAGAGCCAAGGATATTAATTCTCGTAGTAAAGAAAAACGACCAATAAGTCAGTGTCGTGCAATGTCATCGCATGAGCTGATTGTTTAGTAACTCTTGGTGTTAGTTGACAGTATATCGTAACTTGTAGTTTCTTGGTCCTTTTTCTTTGGTACAAATTGATGGTATTGATTTATCTTTCAATTTCCCTCGCACATAGTCATTGGTCCCTTCAAAGTTACTTCTCCGTTAATCCCGTCTGAGAGAATTAAATTTCTTTTCTTTTGCCATTTCCAGTTACAATATTTTTATCGTTTGAGGAAGCCCAGAGCTTATCTATAATTATGATTAGATTTATGGCAGAGAATACTATCTCTGCCGAAACCTCAGCCAAAGCACACTTGAGTTTCCATACCATGAATGAGAAGTGTGTGGGCGTAGGAATCTTCTTCGTCCTACCTAGCTACAAGTAACTACAATGTAGCTATTTTTTTGGCGATGCACCTAAGATAGTGTGGTGTCCCTGACTCGAGAGACGGTAGCCCGCTACAGTAGCAGTTGGTGTACGTGTGTGTGTGTGTGCGTGTGTGTACATGTGTGTACATGTGTGTGTGTGTGTGTGTGTGTGTGTGTGTGTGTGTGTGTGTGTGTGTGTGTGTGTGTGTGTGTGTGTGTGTGTGTGTGTGTGTGTGTGTGTGCGGGCGTGGGTGGGTGGGTGCGTGGTGTGTGTACATGTATGTGTGTGCCCGTGCTGTGCGTGCATACGTGTGTAAGAGAAATTTGAAGTTGCCAGAAAACCTCCACAGCCTGTGAAGGGCCTTATATATTTCCACTCACGACTGGAGAAAATGGCATTTACTCAGAAATGAAATAGCTAGCTACACGCGTTCGGCAGTATGAAGTTCTGCAGTCACGAAAGCAAGTAATCAGCCAACGGAGTAAAAAAACATATACATGAAATCCGGCAGCGCAAATGCGACATTACTGAAGAGATTGCTTACTACTAGTATGCGAATGATTTCATGGCGTGAGTCAGCGGATTTTCTACTGGGCGCTAAGTGTACAGTGTGGATCACGACACTAGTTCAAGTGCAGCGCTGCGGGTCTGCGACTCTGTGACAGCATCTCAACTAATGAAAGCTCACAGCCTCAAAAATTATACATGACATTGTACTCCTGACTGTACAGTAAGTAGTCTAAGTAGTTCGTCTGATGAGTGGTTTTTGAAACACGAAACTCGGAATCACGAAAAGGATTTTTGGTCTCTGTTGTTCTGCCCTGTGTAGTCTCAGTTCTCACATTATCCCTGAAGATGCCGATGCCGTGTTGGGCGAAAATTTGGAACGGGTATTTTGAAGTGTTTGGAGAGATTTTTCTTTCTTTTCTTTGTGTTGCCAAGGACTTGGTGCGGCTGTGTACGGTGAAGGTAATTAGTAAAGACTCACTACTAGTACAATAATTGTATCCTGTCACCTAAGTAGGCTAACTAACTTCAGGGCTCACCACGACCATACAAAATTCAAAAAGCGTCGACCACCATTTTGAATGCCGCCAAAACCAGAGTTTGTGCAGTCATAGCGGCTACGCACCCGAGTTCATGCTCATCGATGTACAGCGATGTACAGTCTAGTCGTAAAATGCCGGTATTTTACGACTTCCTGGTCTACTCTGTACAGCGAAGGGCCAGTGCCGAAGCGAATCTTGTTGTTTGATGTCGAGAAAGACACGCGGAGAAGACGTCCTTTCTCCAAGCAATCTTGGTCATTTTTCTCAATCCGCTGGTGGGTGTCGACCAAGATATGTCCGTGGGGTACTGGTGAACTTGAGTCCTGGCATCTACAAGAATTTGCCGCGCCTAGCTAACCAATGTTGTCAGTAGAACTCAGCGTTTCCTGATCGCGACTCGGCACACTCTTTTCTGTTTGGCCTCGCAGCTTTCACGCTGCGAGTGGGGAGTTTCCTTGTCACAAATGAATCCCTTAGTCATGACCATGATGAGAGGTGACTAGTATGATCCCTGACTGGCATGAGTCCTTAGCTTGAGTCAACACGAAGGTAAACTCTTCACTTGGAACGCTTGCTGTCTCCTCCGCCCTTTCTTGTTGCACTTGCAGATATGCGCACGGCTGCCAGTTTTTGTTGGTGCGCGCGGCGACGCACGGCCGACCTTGATGTCTTCAAAAAAGTAGAACAGCGGTTCTCCTTGGCCGATTCTCATCATCGATAGCTCATTTTCAAGGTCTTGGAATTCTCTATCGGTTTACCGTCCCCGATTTCTAATTTTCTCTTCATTCACTTGTTTGCACGCCTTCGCGTTTGAGTGATTTCACCATCCGATCTCAGCCAAACGAAGGCCAAATCGAAAAATTCGAGACGGTAACCCCCCAAAGACACACCTTCTGAACACGAATCCACAATGGCCTAATGTCTAAAACCAACGAATACAGCCAAGCTCCACTCAGAAAACACCCCACAATTGCAAGAAACAGCCCGTTTTGCTGTGCGCTGATTGGTCAAATCCAAATGACCGTTATTGATTGACGCTTTGTATGGTCGTGGTGAGCCCTGAACTTCCTATTCCTTGTGCGTTCAATAAAATTTTGACTTTAGTTTCAGCGATAAACGTAGCATCCTGTCATCTTCACCGGCTGCATGATTATCATCATGATCATTGTAGGTAGCTGCGAGGAACTGATATGTGATAGCGCTATAAATTATAATGTTACAGCAGATTCGCATCTGCAACACGCAAGGACCTGATGAATCTTTTCACGAGCAGTGGCACTCGCGCAGCTGACTTGGATCAACTACTACTGGCAGTACTGCGCTACTACTACTAGTACTGAGTACTAGTAGGTACTAGTTGACCAGCACTCAGGCAACAGTCAACACACGCGCTCTAGCTGGTCCGTCTGGACTGACTAGTACTAGACTTTCGACAGCCCACGTAGCTAGCCTCCTTGGTTTTGAGTTTGAGCAATCAATAATTTCCTCGGAGTACCGCCATGTAGTACAGCTAAATTCTAGTCGAACAGCATCTAACTCGTTTCACCAAGATGACACTAGCGCCCCAGATAACGCAGGTTGCATGTATCTGCGCTGAAAGACCACCTCACCTAGCATTGGCATTGCCGGTGGATGTCGGACGGTCTAAATTCGAGGACATTTTGCGCAGCGCGCCGCATCCAACCCCTCAGCTATGGCTTCGGCGGACGTTCGCTGGTGCCTTCTGCACACTGACGAGATTTAGAGGTTGGTATCCGCTCAGCATAGTCTCCCTGCTGCTAGTCGTGTTCGCTGTGGTGGTATGGATATTCTTGGCGTGCGCTCAGGGCGGCCGGACGTGGTATTCGCCCGACTCTACTGGTGTGCATATGTCGGCAGTACTTTTCCGGTTGGCTGCCAGAGGCCTGATTGAACTGGCGAGTCTTTGGTCGTTCTTGTGTGGCTTCATTTATGTCAACACACACATCGAGAGTTTCGAGCAGAAACAAGGTCTGTTCTATTGCTCTGCAGAACGCCCGACGAAATGTAGCTCTCCTGACACAAAATGCGATGAACGGTTACGTTGCTCACACGGCGAGCGGCCCCGGGTACGGAATGACGGGGTTTTGGACGTGTTGAACGCACAACTGCCAACGCTCGTCGTGTGCTGGTCTCTGCTGCTGGGATGTGTCCTGATTTTGTACAAGTACGTGCCCTGGATGTGCGGACACTGGCACGTGACAGAACTAGAAACCTGGCTGACATTACCTCATCTGTGGGTCATCGCATTTCACGCTCGTCCAATCTGGCTGGGCATTGCGAACTACGCCATAGTGGGGATGTTCTGCGCTTGTACTGAAGATGTGGTTGTTGTCGTGCACAGCACATCCGCACAGGTTCTCAACGGCCAAACAAACCAACCTGCACCAGTTAACCAAATAGAGGCGAACGGACAGCCGTCAGTCCGGCTTCACGTAAACGAATTGATCCAGACTGTCGTGGAGCTGCAGCACTACGTAGATAAGTCGCTGGAGTTGCCACTGCGTTGGCTACAAGTACACATACTTCTGTATGTGCTGAGCACGGTATGCTTTTTGATTGGTGACGTATTGTTTGCAATGGCCGGAGTCAGCAAATATTACACACTGGGTGGGGACACGGGCGACATTATACTGGCGGTGACGGGCCTTGCCGGTTGCTTTCTGATACCGCTCTACTCCGTCACACGAGTGACCGGAGCACTTGACGACTTTGTGCTGTCGCTCAGGACGGCCATGGCTCAAGCAGCAGGCGGCGTGTCGCCGGACGATCGCTTTCGGCTGGGCTCGTTCCTGCAGTCGTGCCCGCGGCTGGGCGTGGTCGTGCGGGGCGTGCGCGTAACTAGCCGTCGAGCAATGCAGTTAGTCGTGAGTCTATCCTGTGCTGGGCTGGTATACCTTACCTACTTGTATTGTATTGCGTTCTATTAGTCTACTTGGGCATTCCCAGCTGACTCTAGGTCTATTAGGGTGTCCACTTGACTGAATGTGTTGTTCCTGGTGAAGCGAGCCTAGTACTGGGGAAGAATTACTGGACTGTTTGCTTCTGCGCCTGCAGTGCATTCTATGTGGACTTGGAAGTCGTGCCTGCAGCTGGGCTCCTTGTGCGCAGTGTGGGTTACTTTGTCCATGTCCATGTCCTGTCTGGTACAAAGAACCGAAAGAAATCAGAGTACCACCACCCACTGTGTGCTGTCGTGAGGCAGTCAATGCTCTGGGTGCATGAAAACAATACTGTAAGTACAAAGTTTCGTCTGGAATTAACTTTCGCGATGTTCGTTAGGGGGCACGAAAAACTAAAGTTTTTACCAAACAAATTATTTTTCTGAACGTTCGGGGTGACAGACCTTGACCAAAAACAGTCCATCAAATACTCTGTATAGGATAGGCTGGTGCATGATGTCCTTCATGGTCATTAGTGCACGTGGGTCAAATATTTTAGGGGGTACACGTGCCCTCTGTGTACATGTGCCCCCTGTGCCCCATGCGGGCTACGCGCCTGAAGTAATGCGGGGCAAACCAGTGTGGTGTTTACTGCAACGAGCATCCAACTGATGCGAGCGAGCGCTACGCCAGTTCGCATCCTGGTGGTCCTGGTGGCCTTTGCCTCAGAATTATTTGCTAGTACACACTGCACTATGATATATTTTCATGTGCACACACACACACACTTGGTTTCTGTACCTTTTAAAGTGATCGTGTCAGGGGTATTATAATATTCTTATCAACCACCACACCACACCGCTGCGCTCTCCGGCCGACCTCAACACATTGCCACAGCACACCATCAGCAAAACGACACTTCAGTTGGTACTCTGCTCCTTCAGACAGCAGCTGTTTCTATCATCAGGATCTCGTCAGTGAAGGTTGATAATGTAGAATGGCTAACAGATAGTGAACTTCACCCTTTTGTAGCAAAAAAAGGGGGAAACATAATGGCGCATCTTAGGCGAAAAAAAAGAAAAAAGAAGAAGGTGAAGTTCACTATCTGTTAGCCATTCTACATTATCAACCTTCACTGACGAGATCCTGATGATTGAAACAGCTGCTGTCTGAAGGAGCAGAGTACCAGCTGAAGTGTCGTTTTGCTGATGGTGTGCTGTGGCAACGTGTTGAGGTCGGCCGGAGAGCGCAGCGGTGTGGTGTGGTGGTTGATAAGAATCTGGACAAGGCCGAATGCTGCTACTTACCCCTCTCGATCAATATTATAATAATGATGTATAAAATAAGCTGTATTCTTCTGCAAAATTCAATAGCTTCAAAGGGCTCAAGTAAATTAAAGAAGAAAGTCAAGAGCAAATGCTATTAAAATGCAGTTCTAGTCAAGAAAGGTTTTAATTGATCAATAGTCACATGATTGCATTCACAGGGATCAAGCTACATCATGTACTCCATAGCAGCTGTCGGTTCCTGACAAATATTAATATTGAAAAATATTATAAATCAAGATGGAATAGCACATCTTGTAGGACACTATATTTCCCACAGATATGCAGGGTGCCATGTTTTACACAGTTATACTCTTACACCTGGCAGGAGACCATGTTTCACACAGATATACATCTTGCATGTCACCATGTTTCCTACAGATATCTTGTAGCGCACTATGTCTACTGTAGATATACATCTTCCAAGGCACCATGTTTACCGTAGCAACTCACCGTGACGACACAAGCGTTGATTCTCAGCGTCGTACGGAGCTGAGGGTAATCATGAAGGATGGGTAGCACTGAGAGGGGACGTGCACGGTGAACTGAGATGGGCTAGCTACGGAGTCCACGATGGCGCTGGCAAAGCGTGTGCCCTGTGTTGGCGTCAAACTTTCCAATGGCACCGGGCGGCGACAAGGGCCTTGCGTGAGAGGTGCGCCGTCTTCACTTGTTCCACTTTCTCGTTTGAGAGGTGTGCTGTTCGCTCTTGTTCCGCTTCCTGGACTGGGACCTGTGCAGGATCTTTCAGCAACATCGCTGATGGCAACCTTTGTGAGGATTACAAACTGCTGTCCACGAACTGCAGCCAGAACACTATTAAAATCCACCATGAAGGTAAAACCCGCTCCGTAGTGTACAGCTAAAGAAACACATTTTGAGAGAGAGAGAGAGAGAGAGAGAGAGAGAGAGAGAGAGAGAGAGAGAGACAGAGGGAGGAGGAGAGAGAGGGAGAGACAAACAAACAGACAGACAGAGAACGAGGCAGACAGAGACAGATACACAACCGGGTGAGTGAGAAAGAAAGAGAGAGAGAGAGAGAGAGTGAGAGAGAGAGATAGAGAGATAGAGAGAGTATGAGAGAGAGATAGAGAGATAGAGATAGAGGGAGGGAGGGAAGAACGGGAGATACATGTACACACATTCGTGCTGCGTCTTGTATTAAAATTTTGGTCACTGCAAAAATGTTCATGTAGGTAACCCCGGGAGACGGGAGAGAGGTTCAAAGGAATCTTGGACAGAGGACTCAATTATTGGCTTCTGCCCAGCAGCTGACACACCTAGAAATCCTTCAACACTAAGGAGGATCATCGGTCCGCATTTGAAGGGAGAGGATCACTAATCCGCAGTCAATGGAGTCAATGAACTCCAAGATAACATCACAAGTTTGCATGCAATTATCCCAAGCTCTTACCGTGTAATCTGTTCAAGTCTAGTAGTTCCTTGCTCAGCCAGCCTACATCACACACTCTTTGTGCCTCATCACGACTTCCAGTGGACCACCATAGGTTCTTGGTGCGGACCTCAACGCTGGGAGATCGGTTGGCAAGATTCACAGAGCGCTGCTTGAAGTACTGATACAGGGGTACATTATCAATGCGTTCCACACTATCTATCCTGTGTGACTTGGCCAAGAGAGTTGCATCAAAGCGAGCCATCACCCATGCAAACTCTTCGCTCTTTTCATCCAGCTGGACCAGGCCGCTCCTGTTTGGCACACGCCAGGATATGGGGAGTTCGTACTGGTGCGGAACTTTGGCCACTGCGTCCACCAGTGGTTGTGCAAGCGTTGGCTGAGACTCGCACGGATTAACTAGCACCTTGAGAGAGACAGACAGATAGATAGATATACAGGGAGATATATATATATATATATATATATATACACACAACAACAAGGTTGTCAGTTTCATAACACTAAAAGCTTTTCACCCATTTTCATCAGTAGATACATGGGAATGAGCAAGAACGAAAACGAAGCCAGAACTTATACTGGGGGTAGAGAATCAGCAAGAATATTCTTACGCGCCTCAAGTTCACACTACACTGCCATGAGAATGTATGGAGCAGTGGAAAAATGCGGGAAACAACACATGAGGGGAATGCAGTACCAGAACAAACACGTGATAAAGTTGTCAGTCCGGTTGCAGCTTGAACAGCCGCAGCACCTTGATGTGCTTCTTTTGTCGACACAGCTCTGGCCTCAAACTGCGAATGTACAGCGCCTCCAGTGTGAATCTGTGCGCGCTGTTCCGGGCTGGTGTGATGACACTGAAGCTGCTGTTGCGTTCTTGCGGGATGCATTCAGGTTGCGCCTGCAAATGCTTTGTGATGGCGCTATCACTTGTTGCCACACGTTTGTCAGGCGGCTTCTTGTACAGCTTGTCTGGGTAGTATAAGTTCTGGCTTCGTTTTCGTTCTTGCTCATTCCCATGTATCTACTGATGAAAATGGGTGAAAAGCTTTTAGTGTTATGAAACTGACAACCTTGTTGTTGTGTGTATACAAATTTTGTTCGCCTACGTCTCTATTTAACCCTTTACCGTTTGTACGTACAAATTTCGACCGCTCGCGGTCGATGACTTCTATGCTCACAGCGCTGGACTGGTTCACCGCAGAGAGCTGGGATTTTCCCTACTGGTAGCCAAGATGTACGCGCAGAGGGTGCCGACAATTTTTTTGTGTGATGCAATATAAAAAATCGCGAAAATCGCGACTTGAAAAATGCGCTTTGGGAAAAGTGCGTACCCTGCGACTTTTGGTATTGCCTGCAGATTATTTCGACTTTTGCTTGAGCTGGCCTCACGACTGTCTGCCCTGCTGTGCAAGCCATGGACGCGGAGCAAGCTTTTTCGCTTCTGGAGACCCTTCCTGACGATTCTGTCGCTGCCTCATCCAGCGAAGATGAGTTTGTGGAGCCAGACAATCCTGTTGAAAATATTTATTCTGACGACGACCGCGACGATGACATGGCGAGTGAAAGCAGCGCCAGTGAGAGTAACGTGGATGTCACAGACGACGACAGTGTCGCTGAGATGAGTGCCACTAATGGTGGAAGGGGATGTGGCAGAGAGAGAGGATTCGGCCGTGGAATAGGCCGTCGTCAGGGTTGAGGTCGTGGTGCACAGGTACTATGTACAGCCAGCGGTGCAACCTGCACTAGTCGATATTTGCAATGCTTGGGACAATGCTGACACCGCTGTGACTGGTAACACTCCTGCATTCCACCCAGAGAACGAACCTGGAATCCACTTACCTGAGGGAGCCACTCCAGTGCAAGGATCTGATTTATTGCATATTGCAACAGTTTGCCCGATCGGCAATAAATCCAAATAATTATTAGTGCTAAATAGTGAAATCTGTGTTCGTTTTCTGGACTTGAAAGTTGTTGCATCGCATTCCTGAGGGTTTTTACTTTCAGAATCACCCCATTTTGTACATAATAAAAGTGAAAAATAAAAGAGTTATGGCATGAACAATGACGGTCGGTTTTTGCTGTACAAATACCTAAAACGGTAAAGGGTTAAATATATATATATATATATATTTAAATAGAGACGTAGGCGAACAAAATTTATATACACACAACAACAAGGTTGTCAATTTCATAATACTAAAAGCTTTTCACCCATTTTCATCAGTAGTTACATGGGAATGAGCAAGAACGAAAACGAAGCCAGAATTTATACTGGGGTTAGAGAATCAGCAAGAATATTCTTACGCGCCTCAAGTTCACACTACACTACCATAAGAATGTATGGAGCAGTGGAAAAATGCGTAGCAACACTGAGAAACTTGGAGATCCTTTGTGTCCGCATAAAGTGAAGTGTGGCAGTAGGATGCATGCACATTAGATAGCATCCTATCGGAGGTGACCTGAACTGTAGACTGCGCTTGCTATCTGTTACACATATACAGAACTCCTGCTATCTAATGTGCATGCATCCTACTGCCACACTTCACTTTATGCACACCACCCGGCCTGCGCGATTGCTCACACCACCACACTTGCCACACTTATCTTCACCTGTGATTCCCACCTAGACTGGCTAGCGTGCTTCTTTTCTCCACCTGTGATTCCCACCTAGGGTGCTTCTTTTCGTCTTTTCTGGTATGTAAAGGGATACTGATGTGAGAGAAGAGTAAGTTGCCTGAAGAGTGCTTTTGCACGAAACTCAGAGTAGCAACACTGAGAAACTTGGAGATCCTTTGTGTCTGAGTGTATATATATATATACTCAATCTACGGACAGAACTGTTTCGTCCTTTGTAGACTCGTCAGCGCAGCACAGAGGAAAGGGAATATATGCAGAGCTCACTGACTTGTCAGTTTGAGCACTCTGGCAAGGTACGTTCGGGCCTGATTGGAAATTTTTATTTCCATTGCTATCAGGTTCGGCCTCATTTCCTCGTGCTGCGCTGATGGGTTCAAAAAGAACGAAACAGCATGCTGTCCGCAGATTGAGTATGTATAGGATATTGACCAAGACGAGGTCTATATGGGAAATATAGGCCAAGTAAAAGACCGAGGTCCGCCGAGGTCTTTTACGAGGCCTATATTTCGCATATAGACCGAAGTCGAGGTCAATATCCTATTTATCACGATTCCTTTGCCATAACCCCAAAATTTGAACCTTTAGGAGCTATTGTAACCTTTTTAGTATAGCATTTGTACTATAGTGTACATAGGATGTTGCCTATTTTGGGTACAGGACTGTAAGAACAACAGAGTTCAGCATCTGCAGCACAGTGGCTGGGTGGTATAAGGGGTTGCTTGAGATTCATACTGTTGTGAGTTCAAATCCTGCTTGTTCTCTTCCTTTGTCGTCTTTCTTTCAATTTTTCTTTTTGAAGTGGAGAGAAAAATTCTAAGTCCCTCCAAAGTCGAAAGATTACAATGCCTAAGTGGTCGATACAAGCGGTCGATATAAGCGGTCGATATCGCGGCGATATGGGTAATATAGGACCAGTTAAGGATCACGAGAATTAGTGGAGGTCGATATAGAAGAGTGATAAATGTATATATTATAACAAGGGACCGAGTGTATATCGAGAAATATAGACCAGTATAAAAACCGAGGCGAAGCCGAGGTTTTTATAACTGGTCGATATTTCTCGATATACACGAGGTCCCTTGTTATAATATATTTATACCTCTCCATGCGCAAGCTCAAGAGAAAAAGGAGTGAATATAGCTTTCTTTCCCTAAAAAGGAGTGAATATAGCTTTAGAGAGAAAGCTATATACACTCCTTTTTAGAGAAAGAAAGCTCCTCCTCAGTGAGTTTTTTCCCGATGGTTTTCCTCAGTGGTGTATATACCTCCTTAGTGGTGTGTATTGAACAGTGTATATGGAAATTTATATACTTCATGGGAGATCTGGTATATGAGTGTGGGTGTATATGGAGTGAGGTATAAATATATATATATATATATATATATATACTCAATCTGCGGACAGCATGCTGTTTCGTTCTTTTTGAACTCATCAGCGCAGCACAGAGGAAATGAGGCCGAACCTGATAGCAATGGAAATAAAAATTTCCAATCAGGCCCGAACGTACCTTGCCAGAGTGCTCAAACTGACAAGTCAGTGAGCTCTGCATAACGCAAACAGCAAAGGCACTACCCCACGCAAGAGTGCTCAACTGCTACAAGAGCAGGAGCGAAATACTCAATCTGCGGACAGCATGCTGTTTCGTTCTTTTTGAACTCATCAGCGCAGCACAGAGGAAATGAGGCCGAACCTGATAGCAATGGAAATAAAAATTTCCAATCAGGCCCGAACGTACCTTGCCAGAGTGCTCAAACTGACAAGTCAGTGAGCTCTGCATATATATATATATATATATATATATATATATACACACAACAACAAGGTTGTAAGTTTCATAACACTAAAAGCTTTTCACCCATTTTCATCAGTAGGTACATGGGAATGAGCAAGAACGAAAACGAAGCCAGAATTTATACTGGGGGTAGAGAATCAGCAAGAATATTCTTACGCGCCTCAAGTTCACACTACACTACCATAAGAATGTAGGGAGCAGTGGAAAAATGCGGGAAACAACACATGAAGGGAATGCAGTACCAGAACAAACACGTGATAAAGTTGTCAGTCCGGTTGCAGCTTGAACAGCCGCAGCACCTTGATGTGCTTCTTTTGTCGACACAGCTCTGGCCTCAAACTGCGAATGTACAGCGCCTCCGTACGCACAGAGGGACGGAGTAGCCATGGGTTCACCCTTGGGCCCCGTGCTAGCCAATATCTTTGTTGGATATTTTGAGAACACAATTCCAGACAGTCATTGGCCCCAATTCTATAGGCGTTATGTGGATGACACATTCGCAGCATTTCACAACCGGAAACTGGCATTAGAATTTTCTGAGCGTTTAAATAATCTTCACCCAGCTCTCCAGTTTACAATGGAGGAGGAGAATAATGGAGAATTGCCGTTTCTTGATGTATTGATTAAGCATTCTTCCACAGAATTGCTCACCACAGTATATAGAAAGCCGACGTTCACAGGTCTTTACACCCGCTGGGACTCGTTTTGTGACACTAGAAACAAAATCAATTTGATCAGATCATTAACTTTTAGAGCTAAAACCATCTGCTCACCATCACTATTATCAGCTGAAATTGCTAAGCTAGAGGATATTCTGTGTTCTAACGGTTACCCACTCAAAGTACTCAAGCGAGTCATGACAAGCGTTCTTGAACCTAGCCCAGATACAGCTTCTGCACAACTTGAACCTGCAACGCGTATTATCACAAAATTGCCGTGGAAAGGGCAAAATTGCATTGCCTTCCGCAAAAAGATTAAAGCTGCAATTTTGAACTGCTATCCTACAGTATCCCCCATTGTAATTTATACAACCAGGCCCGCATTCAGGTCTATCGCGAAGGATGTTTCACCAACTCTTGAAAATAGTAATTTTATTTATAAGTATGCGTGTCGCTGTGAGCGGACGTACGTTGGTGAGACATGTCAGCGATTCTCGGAAAGGATCAAGCAGCATATCCCAGACAAGCTGTACAAGAAGCCGCCTGACAAACGTGTGGCGACAAGTGATAGCGCCATCACAAAGCATTTGCAGGCGCAACCTGAGTGCATCCCGCAGGAACGCAACAGCAGCTTCAGTGTGATCACACCAGCCCGGAACAGCGCGCACAGATTCACACTGGAGGCGCTGTACATTCGCAGTTTGAGGCCAGAGCTGTGTCGACAAAAGAAGCACATCAAGGTGCTGCGGCTGTTCAAGCTGCAACCGGACTGACAACTTTATCACGTGTTTGTTCTGGTACTGCATTCCCTTCATGTGTTGTTTCCCGCATTTTTCCACTGCTCCCTACATTCTTATGGTAGTGTAGTGTGAACTTGAGGCGCGTAAGAATATTCTTGCTGATTCTCTACCCCCAGTATAAATTCTGGCTTCGTTTTCGTTCTTGCTCATTCCCATGTACCTACTGATGAAAATGGGTGAAAAGCTTTTAGTGTTATGAAACTTACAACCTTGTTGTTGTGTGTATATAAATTTTGTTCGCCTACCTCTCTATTTAAATATATATATATATATATATACATATATAAATAGAGAGGTAGGCGAACAAAATTTATATACACACAACAACAAGGTTGTCAGTTTCATAATACCAAAAGCTTTTCACCCATTTTCATCAGTGGTTACATGGGAATGAGCAAGAACGAAAACGAAGCCAGAATTTATACTGGGGGTAGAGAATCAGCAAGAATATTCTTACGCGCCTCAAGTTCACACTACACTACCATAAGAATGTATGGAGCAGTGGAAAAATGCGGGAAACAACACATGAGGGGAATGCAGTACCAGAACAAACACGTGATAAAGTTGTCAGTCCGGTTGCAGCTTGAACAGCCGTAGCACCTTGATGTGCTTCTTTTGTCGACACAGTTCTGGCCTCAAACTGCGAATGTACAGCGCCTCCAGTGTGAATCGGTGCGCGCTGTTTCGGGCTGGTGTGATCACACTGAAGCTGCTGTTGCGTTCCTGTGGGATGCATTCAGGCTGCGCCTGCAAATGCTTTGTGATGGCGCTATCACTTGTTGCCACACGTTTGTCAGGCGGCTTCTTGTACAGCTTGTCTGGGATATGCTGCTTGATCCTTTCCGAGAATCGCTGACATGTCTCACCAACGTACGTCCGCTCACAGCGACACGCATACTTATAAATAAAATTACTATTTTCAAGAGTTGGTGAAACATCCTTCGCGATAGACCTGAATGCGGGTCTGGTTGTATAAATTACAATGGGGGATACTGTAGGATAGCAGTTCAAAATTGCAGCTTTAATCTTTTTGCGGAAGGCAATGCAATTTTGCCCTTTCCACGTGTGGCAACAAGTGATAGCGCCATCACAAAGCATTTGCAGGCGCAGCCTGAATGCATCCCACAGGAACGCAACAGCAGCTTCAGTGTGATCACACCAGCCCGAAACAGCGCGCACCGATTCACACTGGAGGCGCTGTACATTCGCAGTTTGAGGCCAGAACTGTGTCGACAAAAGAAGCACATCAAGGTGCTACGGCTGTTCAAGCTGCAACCGGACTGACAACTTTATCACGTGTTTGTTCTGGTACTGCATTCCCCTCATGTGTTGTTTCCCGCATTTTTCCACTGCTCCATACATTCTTATGGTAGTGTAGTGTGAACTTGAGGCGCGTAAGAATATTCTTGCTGATTCTCTACCCCCAGTATAAATTCTGGCTTCGTTTTCGTTCTTGCTCATTCCCATGTAACCACTGATGAAAATGGGTGAAAAGCTTTTGGTATTATGAAACTGACAACCTTGTTGTTGTGTGTATATATATATATATATATACGAAACAGCATGCTGTCCGCAGATTGAGTATATATATATATATATATAGAGAGAGAGAGAGATAGATAGATAGACAGAGACAGAGACAGATAGAGAGAGAGATAGAGATAGAGATAGAGATAGAGATAGAGATAGAGATAGAGATAGAGATAGAGATAGAGATAGAGATAGAGATAGAGATAGAGAGAGAGAGAGAGAGAGAGAGAGAGAGAGATAGAGAGAGAGAGAGAGAGAGAGAGAGAGAGAGAGAGAGAGACAGAGAGAGAGAGAGACAGAGAGAGAGAGAGACAGAGAGAGAGACAGAGAGAGAGACAGAGAGAGAGAGAGAGAGAGAGAGAGAGAGAGAGAGAGAGAGAGAGAGAGAGAGAGAGAGAGAGAGAGAGAGAGAGAGAGAGAGAGAGAGAGACAGAGAGAGAGAGAGAGAGAGAGACAGAGAGAGAGAGAGAGAGAGACAGAGAGAGAGAGAGACAGAGAGAGACAGAGAGAGACAGAGACAGAGACAGACAGACAGAGACAGAGGGAGAGCCAGAGAGAGACGGAGGTAGATTGATAGATAGATTGAGAGACAGAGAGAGAGAGAGAGAGAGAGAGAGAGAGACAGAGAGAGAGAGAGAGAGAGACAGAGACAGACAGACAGAGACAGAGGGAGAGCCAGAGAGAGACGGAGGTAGATTGATAGATAGATTGAGAGAAAAGAGAGAGAGAGAGAGAGAGAGAGAGAGAGAGAGAGAGAGAGAGAGAGAGAGAGAGAGAGAGAGAGAGAGACATAGACAGAGACATAGACAGAGACATAGACAGAGACAGAGACAGAGAGAGACATAGACAGAGAGAGACAGAGAGAGACAGAGACAGAGAGAGACAGAGAGACAGAGACAGAGAGACAGAGAGACAGAGAGACAGAGAGACAGAGAGAGAGAGAGAGAGAGAGAGAGAGAGAGAGAGAGAGAGAGAGAGAGAGAGAGAGAGAGAGAGAGAGAGAGAGAGACAGAGAGAGAGAGAGAGACAGAGAGAGACAGACAGAAAGAGAGAGAGAGAGAGAGAGAGAGAGAGAGAGAGAGAGAGAGACAGAGAGAGAGAGAGGGAGAGGGAGAGAGAAGAGAGAGAGAGAGGGAGAGAAAGCGAGAGAGGCAGACACAGAGAGAGAGAGAGAGATAGAGAGTAAGTTACATTTATAAAGACAGGTAAGTCTAACAAATGAGGACTGAGACCTCTACAACAGGGTTTTTACGCCTGGAAGCAGGTGCAGAGAGAGAGAGAGAAAGAGAGAGAGAGACAGAGAGGGAGGGAGAGGGAGAGAGAGAAGAAGAAGAGAGAGAGAGAGAGAGAGAGAGAGAGAGAGAGAGACAGACAGAGAGAGACAGAGAGAGACAGAGACAGACAGAGAGAGAGGGAGACAGAGACAGAGCCAATCATGAATCAGAATCTAGCCTTTTGCTCAGGCACATTAATCACAAGACAATTCCTACCGAAATAAACAGCTTCACATGCACAGTGGAACTTCTGTTGTCTGGCGGGAAGTCACAATGTAGATAAGGTTTTTACGGCACATCTTCAAACTTGGAAGCCAACTGCTCAGATTTTGGCGAAAGACAAATGCTTTGGTCATCATGTAGGGAAGGGAAACACAGTGGGATGCAACAAGACTTTAGCACTTTGATCATCTTGCAGGTTCAGCAGTTTGCCAGTCCTCTTCAAGAAAACCCACTTCAACCCCGGTATGCCTCTGTCTCTGCCAGTGTATTCTCTTACGTAGTCGTAAAGGAGCTCGCGTTCGACGGCGTTGGTAAGGCGAATCTTCTCCCCATCGTCCACGGGTATGTCGTTGTTAGAGTAGTGATCCAGCAGGTCTTGAATGGAGGGAAACTTGGGGCCACTGTTGCCCAGGAGGAACTTCGATGAAGGTGACTCTCTGCTGATCTTGATGTACTTTGCATGTGGGAGACTTCCTCTGAATGTCCACAGGTACATACACAAATAATGACACAAACGATTGGTTAACCCATTAAAAGGCTGCAGGCCGTTGCACCCAGGCTTTGCACTCCATATTTGGCATGGAGAAAGACGTATAACTTATAATTATTAACTTATATCAGTATACGTCCTAAGCGCCTGGGGGTCATTTTCAATAATACTTGGTCCGCCCAGTTAAAATTGGCGCTTATCTTCACACTTGTCTCAGGAAAGAAATACTAATATTTGAAGCAAGCCACGATCACAAAGCACTATGTACATGATTATTTACATGTCAGTAAGCAACTCAGTCAAAAATTCAAGCAAGTTACACATCCTCCTCAGGAAGAGCTCAAAACGTACGATCCGGACAGCTGCTGCACGGGTCGTTTCATAGCTTGTTCCACTTCTCCTCGTCTCGAATCACGCTCAAAGGCAGTTCGTGCCTGTCACCTTCCCATCAGAAGCTGAGTGAGACTGCCCGCATGTTGACTGTAAGTGTTATTCCCGTTCGTCGCAATAATGCGACTTTGTTTGAGACAAAAAGGCAACGCCATATCAGTGTCCTTTTTTCAAATCGCCTCTTGCGCTTGTCGTACTTGCTGATCAGCACCCCTACCCACGCGAGCCGCTGGTGCTTGTACATGCAGCGCAGTGATAGCTTCCGCTTGATGTAGCACCTGTGCGTACTGCACCTACAACGCCGTGCACCAGGCTTTTCGGCTAGTTTCCTGAAAGTCCTTTGCACGAGTGTTTCTCTCAGGACTTGGTGTTTCCTTTGATAAGCTCCTTTGCCCTGTCCTCTGTGAGCTTCAAAGTGTGTCCGCCGGATTGGTCTCACTTACTGGTGACATCGACATGAGCTGCAGTTTCTTCGTCAGCGATTTGCTGGTGATAGCCCTTCACTAGGCGCTGTACTGTGCAAGCACTGAAATTCAAGCTCGCGAAGCGCTTTTTCAACTTTTCTATACCTCCCCGGGGTAAACAATCCTTGCCATCAGACAGCTGGAAGTAGACAGAAACTGTATTCTCCATCGCTCTGAAATGCGAACATCCTGACCTATTTTACGGACTCGAGCGGAGGTTGCATGGTTTTCTTGCGCTGACGGAAGTGTTCGTCGGCGGCAGCTCCGTCAAAAAGACTCAAACGAACCGATCGCAACTTCTGTCATGGTTTGTGCTGCCATGTCGTCGGACGCAATGGTCA